>NC_088786.1:12072595-12372595 GCF_949628265.1 Cloeon dipterum
AGAGAGTCGGCCAGGAGATAGGGAAAACCCGATTACGCGCCACGCCAATTACCGCACCGTCCCCGATAACTTCTGACACGCTTAAATCTCGTCTGATGTGACGAGCACTTGCGGTGGAAACTGTGAAAATTGCACTTTACTTCTTTCCTCTTCTCTGCCGAGTTCAACTTCGCAGAGAAATTAAATAAAACAAAAACACGGCAACGCACATTGCTGCGAAATATAAAAGGCTTGCCACGTCATTCTCCCTCGACTTTTTAGATTGTTTAATGAAGAGCGTACGCAGCGCAATATACAAAAAGTTTTGCTCGTCTCGAGATTCTCAAGTGCAACCCCGACGAAAAAGGGACTCGTGCAAACAGCAGCAAAAGTTGTTGCGCTCTGGCCGTTTCGTCGTTGAAATGAAATCACGAAGATGCAAACTCGTAAAGTGCGAGAACGGAGCAACGGTCGTTTGCAGTGGCAGGTCGGAAGGAAATTTTTCGCACAGCGCGTCGACCGGCCGGCAGCCGGGTAGGCATTTTGAGAGAGGAAAATTACGCTGCACAAACGGCAATGGCACGGTCAGTGCGTGTGCAATTATGCTTGAATTCGAGGCCGCCCGTTTCATCAGACTAGTGTTTTATGTTGCTGCTGGAACCACGTTAAATGCGGCCCAACAAACACTGAGGCAGGTTTATTGCCTAGTTCCACGTTCGGTCCGAAAATATCTTTTCCGGGTCGGCTCAGGGCTGTGAGGAATTGGAATGAGCTTTTCTAGGTTTGACATGACATCTCTGGAGCAACACGGGGGTAAAAAGCAGAAGTTAATCAATAGTTTCGTGTAGGACAAAACATTTAAAAGAAAAGGAGAGGGAAAATGATCATTTTCTAGCACAGGGTGAAATTGAAACCAAAGGACTTTCCTTATTCTCATCTAATTGTGAGTTAAGGAAAGTTCAATTATCATTTACGTACATTTATACTTGGTGTTAAAAATTCATTTAATGTGTTGCGAAATGAATTTTATACATTTTTTTGGTCAAAATAGTAATTTTTTTTAGATATGAGGAATTTAGTTGATTTTAGATGGATTCTTAATTTATTTATTCCCTGCATTCTTCATCGTTCGGTGTATAATTCACACGTACTTGAGGCTTAAAATAACACATTCTAAAAAATCTTCAAATTGACAATTTGTGCAAGTTAAATACCTGTTTAAGAACCCATTTTGAACGTTCGTTTGCAACTACAAATTAAAAAAAGTCTAGAGATGTTTTTGCAAGAAAAACTGATTTAATGGACAAAATACGACGAATTCTTTACATTTAATTTTTCTCTATAAAAATTCCAAAAATTAAATAGGCCTTTAGCTTTAACTAATTTGGATTTTATTCGCAATTTTCTATTTAGATGGGATATTAAGACGGTTTTAAGTATGGATTTATTGGAATTGTGTGATTTTTGCTCATTTGATGGCTCTGTTAAGATTTTAAACTCATGAGAAGATATAGTCAACCTTCTAAATTTCATAGAATATATTAATGTAATTTTTTAATCGCTAAGAAGTGCATTGAATTTGCCACTATTGATGTATAGTTTGTGTCTTTGTCCCTTATAAATATTATGCAAATTTCATTTTTTAATGATTTTTCAAATGTTACATAAACGGGGTTTGCACCGTTCACGTTTGTACTTATTTTAGATCGATATCCAATGAGAAACTCCTCTTCAGGCTTCGACGTGGACACATCAGAGGAAGGGTCAGAGATGCAAGTCATGCATTGTTCACTAGAGTCGCTGGGTGTGTGTGTGTGTGTGTGTGTGTGTGTGTGTGTGTGTGTGTGTGCCATATTGGCCGAAAGTGGAGAGCAGTTATTGCAGCGGTGCCTCCAGGGATGTAACGGGTCCAAGCTGTGGACTCCCTTTCTAGGGAACTGAAACACGCACAAAGCGAGTGCTCTCGCTCTCTGCGAAAGCACGCCTGCTTGTTTGCTTGTTCCTGACGCGCTGCTCAGACTCAGAGCCAGGCATGCAAACTCGATTATTTCTTTGGGCAATGCTCGACTGTGACGTTTCTGTCTGTTACCAAGAGAAGGCAAGAGAAGGCAGGCGAACTTTAGCCAAGATCTGATCCAAGGACATTCAAATTCAATTAGAGCGAGAGAACCGAAGCCTTGAGCCCTTCTTAGTTTGTTTTGCAATTCGACATATGGGGAAACAATGCGATTCGCTTCCAGCCTAAGTGCGCAAGTTTGAAACGCTGTTTTAAAACTTTAACTGAAACTTGCCCCTTTAATTTAATGACTGGAACGAGAGTAGAATTGATCGTTCACCCTGGTGGATTTGAAACAGCGTATAATACAGGAAAATAATTCATACCTTTTAAAAGTCCACCAAATATCTCGAAATAAAGCCGAAATATACACTCAGGCTGCTGTGTTAATTTCCGAGAAAATCCGCTCCAAATTCTACACGTCTTTCAAATGGGAAGCACTGTTTGCCTGCTGAAAATCGTGATTTATTTTGCTGAGTGGAGATTACGCAAGCTTTACACCATTGGATTGATCGCGATGAAAAATTCGAAATCAAGATTAACAAAATCATTTCCAAAGCAATGCAATTTTTCAGGAAAATTTAAAAAAATCAGGAATTCAATGTAATTTTTCAGTCTGACAAACTAATGGTTTGATTAGCCGCTAGCTACAGCTAGAAAATGTACAATGAAGTTTTGGTTTTCTATTTCCATCCCGTGCAATATCGCAGATTTATTGTAAATTAAAATCTGCTAGCCAGCAGCAATATTTCGATTTTTGATCAGGAGATTAGTTTTTACACTCGATTTCCACCGAACGTGCGTGAAAGGTGAAAACGATTCTATTCACAAAAAAGTGTATGATGTGAACGAGCTTTCGTATATAATCTCGATTCCAATTACCTTAAGCAAAAAACATGCTGATTCGCTGGCAGCTGCCATAAAGTCTCAATTCCGCCGCAGGGGAGCTTATTATTCGCGCGCGCAAGCTCGATATTAGAGTCGTAAAGCAGCAAGATTTTGCGCGATTCCCATTGCTAATGAGATTTCGAGCGAACCCACAGGGATCGCAACTCGCCCACACAGACCTCCACCGCGCTCGCATCCGCGGGGAGCTAATGCTGGTCAGCTCACAAATTCAAAGTTACTGCCTGCAAACTACGTTTGCAAATCGCGTACACAACCGAAGTTATGAACCGTCTCGCTTAGTCAGACGCATAACAGAGATATTTTCGAGCATTCGTTCGTGAGTGCAGAGAAAATTTATTATTGGTTCACTTTTGTAATGCAAGAAATTCCCTGAATGTCATCCATTTTGTAAAGTTTTGATTTTGTTAACTTCTGTCAAATATTTCAACATCACTAAAACAAACAGAATATTGAGATCCTATGAATAGCTTAAGTTAACAAAAAATGTAGGCAATTATCGTAATATTCAAGGGCGTCTTTAATTTCAAACCTGAAACCATTCACAACTTCCCCAAAGTGCCTAAATTTAATTGGCAATTACCAATAAGGATGTTTATGTTTTTGATCTCTTCGAAATTTCAACAAACGGAGAAGCAAAATGAAGAAAATGTACCGGTCCACGTAATTGATGAGAAATATTTTTTTAAAATAGTCGAATATTATATCTAGTCTTCATTCCCTTCTACCTCTTGCAAATGAAATGCGAGAGGAATTGCTCCTTTCAAGTTATTCCTAGATTTTATTGCTTTTTTAAGCAGTGTTGTCATAATGAGGGTGAATAAATAAAGCAAATAAGACCTCTGTAAGCTGAAGGATGAAATCCCACAGTAACATTTCCTTTTCTACGAGTTCTTTATGAAATTTCCCAGGAGTTCCTTCATACCTGACGTAACTGGGTTACGTCGCAATACTCTTATTTGCCAAGCAAAATAGAATACAAAGTTTGCGAATTGCAACAGTGGCTTTGTCACTGGACAGAAGAAGGTCATCGCACCCTCCACTCTCGGAAAGAGGTTCTTTGACAAGTTAATTGATATTCGCGGCGGAATTGGATTTGCAGGGCCGGCCGCTGCGAGATGTCGTCGATCAAACAAAGCAGTTGGATATCGCAGCCATCGGTCACCGAGGCGGACGTGCCAATGCCGGCGGCGGCGTTTCGGATGCCGAAATAACTTGATTCGCGTGTGTGCTATATATTGCTCCACCGGGAGCACCGCGCATGTATGTATGTATGCATGTGTGCATGCAACACTACACGTACGTACAGCTGGTGTTCCATACACTCGGAGTGCTATAGCGTATTGCGGCGAGCACACCCTGCCATGGCCGTTGGTTTATTACACGGTCGTTCAGTGACGGACGGACGGACGAGAATTTCCACGGTTGCAAATCCGCGTGCCAAGCGAACCGGAACCGAAATCCACTTTGGCGTCCTCCGCAGCCGACTGCGACTGACCAAAGAACTCTGGCAATCACGGTTCATGTGATTGAGTAATTGGCACGATTGGACGAGAGCCGTCTGGAATCACGTTTTCCACACCAAGGCGCTTCAGCTGCACCGATCGGTCAGTTTTTTGCTAAACGTGATTACTGCCAGTAATTACGAAACGTCAGGTTGATGAGAAATGGGAAAGGTCAATTTTTCTGCCATTTCATCCACGTATATTTTGGCAGGATCTTTTTTACCATGAAAAGTGTCTGATGAATTTACAGCAAGCGTATAAGGCCTCGTCAAATAAAAGCGTCAGTTTGCACGATCGTCAGACTGCAAATTAACCGATCAAGTGCTTGTGCTGCCATGTAGGATTGGCGTAAACAACGCCGTTTTCGACTAGCCAAAGTACAATATTTGCTGAGATCTACATGCCCGTTCACACTGTTTGCAAAAAGGCAAAACGGAAGCGCGCGCGATTCGCGTGCATGTGTGTGTGTGTGTGTGTGTGTGTGTGTGTGTGTGTGCGAAACAGCAGAGAAAAATAGGGCTCCTGTCTGTTATGCACACGTAATGTGGAACCATTCAATGGCTGCTTTGAATAAATATATCTCCGGGTGCAAACAAACAAACAAACAAACACGCTCACAAGTGGAGGGGTGGCAGGGAATCAGGGAATGGAATCAAGGCCAACCATTTCAAATAGTTTCATCACCGCACGTACGCAAATTTTTATTATTCGTTGGCATTTAATGAATGACTCAATTATTTTATGAATATTTATAATTATTTAGGAAGAGTTGGTTCAGTGCTAGTTAGTGTAGTGTCTCTTAGCGGATTATTTACAAAAATTGATTTACAATAAACCTAACCATACCATTATAAAATATTAAAATTGCTGTGCTACAAATATATTTCAGAATGGCTTATTTTATAAGAACTTATAATTTGTTCACAAAAATATGTAATTTTTCATTACTATATAAAAACTAATAATGTATTTACCAACTTACTGATCCGCTTATATTAGATAAATAATTGGAAAAATAGTAATCAAATGAATAAATTGAAAAAGGTTTAAGATGGAATATACCTGGATCTCGGCCAAAATTTATATTACGTGCTTAAAGAAGATTAGGGGAGGGGTAAAACAAGATTATCGGAACTATCACCCATAAGTAAAATTCTTTGTTTTTTTTTTTTTAAATGAATCGATGATCCGTGCTTCATTTCATAACTTTAAGGTGGTTCCTTAGCGAGGCATCAACATCAGCATTAGGAGATCAACCATTATTTGATTTTTGTATTCATTTTAAATATTACATGAATTGAATTAAAACCATAAAAGTTTAAATCAATCAATGTGGAAATCTGCTAAATCGTGGCAAATCAACTCCATATAGAGTAAAAATGCATCACTAATTTTATTCATATCTCGATCTCGATGTGGGCTCACAACTCGGTTGCGCGAGGTTGGCAAAAAGGTGCTTTTGTCAGGCGGCAATCGCGTGACTCTCTCGTGGCCTGCCTGCGTTTGTTCCCCGCTCGTCTACACAAACACACCGGCGCGCCTTTGCAGTCGTTTAATTCTTATCTTTTATAAGACTTTAGGGGCGGAACAGCCCGTTCCTTTCCTGACTAAGCGCCGGAGCTAGAGCCGGAGTGAGACTGCGAGGCATTCATTACTGCTGCTTTTTGAGCGACAGCACCTTTGACTGACTGACTGACTGACTGTTGTGCTCCCTTGCCGGCCTACTTTGCCGTCTTTGTGCAAACTTTTACCTGTGCACGCGTGTGCCTCCTAACAAAGTTGGCCCTCGGCATACGCTCCGTTCTAATTCACCCACGCGCCAGCTTGATTTCAACCTTGCTGCCTGGTGAGAGAGCTGCCTGCTACTCTACCCTCACGTGGTAAGCCAAGAGGGAACAATTGTTAGCACTTTAAAAGCATCACTGGTAATAAATTACAGCAATATATCTATGTCAATTTTGTAAAAAGTGAACTCAGATTTTATTTTAAAATTGATATCTAAAAAAGTATTTTTCCTGTCGTGTTTTTAAGTTTTTATGGAAAATATGTTTTGTAAAAAAACAGATATTCATTCTAGCTTTATAACACACTAGCAATGACAAATATGAACTGGAGTGGTTTTCAAATTGTAAAGATCGATATGTTTTCACGCGACACTCCTTTGATAGTAATCATTTTCTGATGTGTACTGTAAAGATAAACATTTTCATCTAGATGTTTCCACCAACTGAAAATGCCAATTTTGTGGTGAATAATGTATTGATATTATTATGTATGTAGTTTTATGTAATATTCCAAGCCACTAAATATAAAAAATATTTCTGACGCAATCCACTCACTTTACAATATGGTAACAATAACAATAATAAATGTTGGTGTACACCGTAGGTGTGTAATAAACCTTCTATCTATCTAATTTTTTAAAAAGGATATAACAAATAAACTGCAATTTCTGATTATTGATAAATTGCGTTACAATTTAATCGTGAGTTTCAGTGAGCTGATTACTTACAATTAGCAACAAATTTGTAATATCTCCCAAATTCCCTAAATTTAAATGTCTTTATCAAAAATTAAATTAATATTACTTGTTTTGGAGAGTTAAATTGAGATGTAATGAAAATCAAGTAGTAAATATCAGAGATAATGCATTAATGTGTCCATTTAGGATTAAAAAAACGGTAGTATTTCTTAAATAATTATTAGTTTAGCGTTGCTTTTGATTCCTTTCTACGCTCACCTCCCCTTCTAAAAGTGGACTGAAGCAATAAATCCTCCTTTCCTACGTCCTCTCCTGAACTTCGGTAGGGCTTACTATTTAAAATTTAGAAGAAATTAAGAGGTACAAAGCGAATTTTTTGTCCTGCCAAACTTAATATTTTAAGTCTCTATTATAAAAATCCAACGAAACACGTTTCTTGTCACGATTGTCATTAACTCCTACAAACGGTCAACGTATAGGAATTTTCAGAAGTTGTTTGAGCATTCACGTGCGTTGCAATTAAAAGCAGCTACGTGTTGCAACATATTTACTCTTAATCTTTCATACACAATCTCTTGATAAGCGCTTTCACTGCCAACTGCCACGATTACATTTTTATACAAATTACTTCCAGACTTGATTGCCAACAGGATACAAACATGTATGTATTTGAGACAACTTAATGACTTTATCGTGCATGTTTCTGCGTATATAACCGGCTCAGTAAAAGAGTGCAGTAAACCAATTTAGGTCCTGAAAATCAATACGTGAGAAGCAGATTGCCACGCAAGGAGCCTCTTTCGACGGGGGAAAAAGCGAAGGGAAGATGGAAATAATCAAGCTCGCAGCGTCCGTCAGCTTGAAATGACAGCTCTGTCAGTCGATCGGCGAGTTTCTTCGCTACCAGTCTGAATTTACGCCGATCGAAAAGGAGCAGCCAACTTTTATTGCGATTCAGCCTAATTTGCCCGTACAATTTATTTCGCAGCAACTTAGCACCGAGAATATTGCAGCTTGATTCGTTTTTGTGAGCATCAGCAGACTCCCTGCAGGGCAGTGTGAAAGAGACAAATTGAAACTTTTTATAAGCTACAATTCAATGTGTGATGTTTGTGTTATTCACATACTTTCAAAAGAGGAACAAGCTTAACTGGTACTGTAAAGGATGGTAACTCTTTATAGCTTATGAAATAGACGCCTTTTAATATGCAGTTATTGCTAGATTTTTAAACAATTTGTTCTAAAAGTTGTGTTCTTTTACTTGTCCCTGAAAAGTAACGAAAGTATTCAGGAGGGCAAAAGTGTGACTTCAGCACAGCGGCTTAGCTTTAAAATTATATGAATATTGAAACGTTTTTGCGCGCGCGCGCGAGAAATGAGACGCAATATAAAGAAACTGCTTAGCGCGCGAATTATTTTTATTCTTCACTCGGAAAATATTTCGCGACGGTGGTGGAAGCGAGTGGGAGAGAGAGAGAGAGAGAGAGAGAGAGAGAGAGAG
Organism: Cloeon dipterum; assembly: GCF_949628265.1. Classification (NCBI taxonomy): domain Eukaryota; kingdom Metazoa; phylum Arthropoda; class Insecta; order Ephemeroptera; family Baetidae; genus Cloeon; species Cloeon dipterum. The sequence goes on from NC_088786.1 coordinate 12,081,025, forward strand.
AGAGAGAGAGAGAGAGAGAGAGAGAGACCAGTGGAAACAGGGATGAAATTTCAACGAGGCCGAATGAAATTAATGTGGCGGAAAAAGCAGTCGGACGAATTCAGCTGCTGTTTCTTGTCCCCGTCGCCGCACCACCGTCTTATCCAAGCTACATTTAACGGGAATTGCCGCCTGCAATTTAGCCAGAAGGTGCGAGTGGGGGAAGAAACGCGGTGGAATTCAACAATTTGCTTCTGAGCAGCAGCTCCACTTAAAAAGTTCGCGCATTAAAACAGTACAAGTATTTTAATGAAATATTTTATAAAATAACGTTGCGCTTTACTTCTTAAGCTTACATTTTTTTCTGGAAATGTTCATTTGGAATTAAAGTGTGCTCTTTTTATTGAATGCTGACATTTTTTCCACCAATAGAAATAAATTTCCAAGAATGAGACCTATATTTTTACTGCCAAGAATAAAATTTTTCCGTCGGCAGCACTTTCATAATTGTATGCATATTCCGACTTTTGCCGCTGTCACAGATAAAATCATTCCAAAGAATCCCGACGTATTGTAAATTGCAAGCTTGTGCACAAACTATCTCCTCTCTAACTAAACGACTGCGAGCGGTACGCCTACACCAATTGCGCGGGGGCAACCGCAAAACGAGAGCGCGCGTGTGCGTCGTTTGAATGGAACTGCCAGCGAGGAAGGAATTAGTGCAGGTCGAGTGGCCAAGTCACTGCTGCCGCTGACACAGACTTACACACATCCAGTGGAAATTTCAATTTGAGACCGCCGAGCACACGCATTATTGCTGCACCTCTAGAGCCAGCCAGCCAGCGAGAGAGCCAGCGAGCGAGCGACGAGAAACGAACTCAGTCGCGCGTCGATCTGCTCGACTTGAACGCAAAGAACGCATTACTTCCAGTCGCCAGATCAAACGCCAGACGTCAAACTCGAATGCGTTGTAGCGTCGGCGAAAGGGGGCGCGGCCTGCGTATACCTTTGCTGGGTATTGCCAATTAAATTCAGCTCTCGGCTCCACCCGCGCAGCCAAAGCCTTTTTTAATTAGCCTGTAGTGAGAGTAGAGTTCGTTCGAAATTGTAATAAATAGAATAGTATGGAGAAATGGCGATAAAGGCAGCCGCTTGTCTCATCGTTTTTGCATCCCTGGTGAATCTTTCAGGAGGTTGCCGTCAGTGCAAAATCTTTGATGCTTGCAAACAGAATGTCGGAGAGGATTCAGAGTGCTCAGAGCTCTCTGGTAGAGAGCGTGAAAATGGAATATACAAAATAAACTAATTTATTTTGATTGTAATTAAGAATTATCTTAAATAAAGGATTTGACCTAAAATTTTAATTAGGTAAAAAATTGATTTGAGTATAATATATGAGACTAGTTTGTTTAGTTATTTTAATTATGATATTATTAAAACTGACGCTCGAGCAGTCTGCAATTCGCGGGCAAAGCCGATTTGCTTTTTTTATTGCAAACGAGACCGATTCAACCGCAATATTCCGCGCGATCCGCTGCCGATTTGTTTTTCGCATGTCGGCCGCGCAGACCAGACATCCGGCTCTCACTCGCTTTTTAATTAATCCGCGGCGGTAGCCGCCGGCTGCTGCTACTGCAACTTACTAATCCTCTTGCTGTTCGCGGCAAACGGAATATTTAACAACGAGAACACAGCGCTTGCCCGCCCGCGCGCACACACACGCGAGCAAGAATCATCAGCAAAAATGTTAATCGGATAACGTTGAACCGGCGGCGCGAGGAAAAAACTGAAAAAGCGCGCGGTCGGCTGGCTGCTGCGCGAATATTGATTGCGAGACGAGATGCAAGAGCAATGCAGTGCGGTTGGCTGCTTCCCGTTCGTTCGTTTGCCGGCTCATCGTCATTCAAAATGGTGCTCACGTTTCTCGGCGCGTATAAAATTTCCTCATTAAAACTGGGGAACACACAGTGGCGAATACGCGCGCGCATTATTAACGGTGCACAGTTGCCGGCGACGTGATTCGATCCACTTCGCACCGGCTCTGCATGAAAAGTGATTAAAATTTTTCCCTTCGCCTGGCGGAGTAGTATAATGCGACACACACTCACTTCTTGCCGTTGTTAATAAGGGAGGTAGACAGGTGAATCGCTTCGCGACGCACAAGCGCTGGAAAAACGTACGAACGTGTCTGAAAATTTTCACCTCTTTAGAATATTTCATTCGCACCACTTTTTATTTTTAATGAACTTTTTAATCTGTTTAAATCATGCTTTAATTGAGCAAACTACTAAATGGTTCGGTTCTATTTTCTCCTGCAAATCAGTTATGCAACGCGCTTCACATATCTGTTAAGCGGATTGCATAATTTTACTTTGTTGGCTTATCGGCATCGGCTCTTTGAGCTTATTTTTTCTTCATTGTACATACATTAATTAACGAGGAATCACGATCATCACATTAAAAACTCGAATTTCACCAATTTCTAAAAAAAATAAAGTGCTTGATCATTTTTATCTGGCAGATTCAACGGTGCATACCTTACTACGGAGGAACTTCTAAAGATGGAATCAAATTAGATCTCCTTTTATAAAGTAAACTAAGTAGTCTCACCATAGATATAAAAATTTTGGCTTCAACTCTAACCTTATGCGTATAGGTTCATGCAGTGACAATTAGGCTTTCCCTTGGGTTCTGCAAGATCATTCTTTAAATTATAATGAGGACAAATTAAAATGTTCATCAGCACTAACAAGCTTAAGAAGAGCAGCTGCTCTAAAAAAGAGCATGTGCGGGCTGTGTTTCTTACAGCTTTTGTAGCAATGTCTGCAAAACGGATTCAATGAAAGTTTTTAAAATTGCCTTGGAAAATTTTTATTATTTTTGCAACTAGTGATTGATGCATTTTACAAGTTTCAACAACTGTTGTCAAATAACAAATATAGCAATACAAACAAAATTAAATGAATCAATAGTCACTAATTGACTCAGGAATTTGCCAAAGGGCTGAAGCAGGTAACTAACTGAAATAATGGCAGCATACCGCTTCGGAACTTCTGACAGTGAGTGGGGCAACTACAAACTAATTCAGCAATTATCAATATAATTTAATTCGTAGCTGAGATTACATTGACTCGGATGAACTTTTAACTGGATTAAGGCCATCAGCAGACTGGCTGCACAGCAGCCTTGGCCCCTCCGACGTTGGGGTAAAAATTACAGTAGGAGGGTTGGCTTGGTAGCGAGGATCGTGTCTACAAGTTACTTATAGCGTTGCCGGTTCGAGTGCAGCTGATAAGGAAAAGCAGTGGATTTGCTCTCGCTCTCAGGGGCGCACGCGTTGCTTTATGCCGCGAGAAAAGTCTTCTCGCCCGACGTTTCAATTGCAGGCGATTTCATGCAGCACACGCCAGCAACCGCTGCGAGATTGAATAGACCCTTTTTATCTGGAGACATTGTGGATATAAACGGCAAGTGCGAAATCCCTCGCAGAAACGATTGTTGCTTTTTGTCGTCCGTCTGAGAAGAGAAACTAATTTTGCTGCTGCTGTGTTGTCAGGCTATGAAACACGACAGAAGGCGTTTTATTTCAACGTTTTCACCGATTGCGAGTTTTTCACAAACAGAGAAACGCTGGTTACCTCGACCGAAAGTCAAACGCCACGAACGGACGGGGAGAACAAATGTGAGTTATTCGTGAAACGGAGGTCATTGCACTCGAGCGAATATAAACGCATTGTGGCATAACAATTTTTCTTCGGCTCTTTTTGCACTGCTTATCTCGGCGAGCGGAATGAAAAATGCCATTTCAGGGCTTTGCCGCACGGAAAGGGGTTAGTCAGCGCCGCAGGACCGAGGGGGACAGATGCAACCAAGGAGATGGGGGATGTGTGCTCGGTTTGCGGAGGAAGGAAAAGGATTTGACTCGTCGCGCGTATTATTCTCTCCCCGCGTCGTCGGCGGGCGGCGTCTCGTGCTTATTTTAACTGAAATATATGAATATTGCGAGAGGCCGCCGGAGACAATAAGTCTGGCTGGGCCCCGCAGCCACCGGAGAAGGCACGCACACACACACACATCATTTCGTCAAAGCCACCGTCGGCAGGGGACCGCCAGGAGAGCGGAAAACCGCGTGCGTTGGTTGCCAGGCCGGCCTCGGTCTCGGAATTAGTCAAATGGACGGGGGCACTGCCGGCGCGCATTGTTAAAAAGTTTGCCCTGCTGCACGAGCAAGAGGCACAGCAGTGTGAAAGGAAATGAGAGGGGCAGACGTGATATTGGATGAACTTCTCATTATTTTGCCAGCTCCGATGGAAAGTCCCAACCTTTTCAATCGAGCTCGCACCGGAAATTGCAGGATTTCTCAAAGCCTTGAGGCAGTTTTCCTTATTTTGTATTTTTGCGTAAGATTTGATACTATACTATCATGATTTTCAAAATTAAGCCTTATAATTTTGTAACATACATCAAAATAAGCCTTTGTTATCAAGAGCATTTCAAAAGAAAAATATATAGAAATGGAATATATTTATGTATATATTTATTTTATTTTCATCAGAATCAAAATCTAAGCTATTGGCTTTGAGACGTATTAAAAGAGGAAAGCTTTTCGATGGGGAAAACAAAGATAAATATGTCCCTAAATTTATAGGAAACTTGTTTTTCAACATTTGAAAATTTTTATCTTTTGCCCTACTTGTGACGCTCAAAACACTCTTTAATGTCAAATATCAAGCAATCAAAAATAGTGTTTGTTTTTATTTGCATTATTCACTCCGGATGATAATCATCGTAATCATGTTTTTCTTTTTATCAAAATATTGAATTTATAGTGATAAATTGTTTTTAAATATTTAGTAAATTCTTAATTTTAAATATACATACCAATTCACTATTTTCAATTTTATGTTTCATCAAATTGATTATCGGGAGTTTGTTAGGGCTCGAACAGATCTGTTACACGGTCGTTTAAAAACGTGTTTTTGCCGTCCATGGCAAAACGTAATTAAGTTTTCCTTTTGATCTCGGAGCAGGCGTGTCCTTGCTTGTAATTCCTTCGATCCGGTTAAGCCTGCGGATTATTGGCTGGCAGGGCAATCTATTTTCGGTGGCAAGACGTTTTAGCGTGTTCCGCGGAGAATGCCATGTGTATTGTATTCGAACGCGCGATTAATCCTCCCTTGCAAATGGCTTGTCGTGTTCTTAAAATACCGGTGGCTCGTCAAAGGCAAACAAGTCGGAATATAAGCAGCACACAAGGGTTGTTGATAGAGCGCCAGAGAGCGCAATCACGAATTCCTTGCCGGCGTGCACGTCAAAACTGCGGCGAAGTGTGCCGTGTGGTCGGTCGGCTCCAGAAGCAAACGTCAAGTCTGAAATTCCGACCGGGTTGACATCATCACGAGAGAGAGAGTGCAGAGCCAGCCTGCGAGTGGAACCGACCAAACAAGCAAGCAAACCACATAGCGGTTTAATTAAAGGTCCACGTCAAAACGCTGTGTTTTCTAGTAAATAATAACAACAACCAACACACGAGAGCGAATTCCGTGCATTTTTTGCCCCGAGTGTGTGTGGATTCTGCTGCCGCTGATGGATTTAATTTTCGCGTGTTTCCCTGTTGACACACGCGCGCAGCAGCCCTTTCATTTCCGCCATGTAAGTTGTCGTGCACGCTTGCTTGCCTGCTGCGATTCTCAACACAATAAACAGATCAATACGTGAATGGGCCGTTGCCGCCGAGATTCAATCTGTCTGTCCCCGCAGTTGTCGTCCCATTAGGTCCTCAAGGAGATGCTTCGTAACTTTTTCCTGGTTTTTCATTCAGGCGAATGTAAATGAAACCACACAAGGAAACACGATCTGATCGCAACCTCTTTGTTGGTGCCGTTTTAATGAGTAAAGGAAGACCCGTGTGCATGTTTTTATTGCGCGACTTAGCGCAATATTATTTTCCAATTGCGAAAAATGAGTCGTTTTTAACAAACGAATGCTCCGAGACAAAAAGAATAATGGGCCGACATCAGAGACCCATTTCTCTCTTTCTCTCTTGCGAGGCATATTGCTGCAACATCAAAGCTTTTCTTCCGCTCCAGCACTCTGGCTTAGTCTACTGGCTTTTTGCTTCTGTTTGATTCATGCACGAAACACCCACTGTATACGTTTCTGCTCGCCAGATAAGTTTGCCCCTCAACTTTTTCCCTTGGAGCATCTCCTTTTTCGCTGATGATATTATTTCGTCCCCAACGTGTTGTTTGCACGGCGGAATGCGCCGTTCACGTGTAATAAATATATCAAGCGGTGTTTTCCAATTTGGAGAGCACCTCTCGGCATGCAAATGTGATCACCAGCGTGACCTAAAAACAAGCAACGTGCATCATCTGCCTGCTTTGAGAGCGCGCGCGCGCCTTTGATTAAATTGCTTTTTGATGACGACGCTGCATATATCAAAGCAAACGGAATTTGTCTTCGTCCCGTTAATTGCGTTTCTCTCAGACAGAGTGAATCGTCTCGAATTAATGCTAATGACTTCTGCATGCTGAACAGATACTATCATCACATAACGAGATTTTGATCGAGACTTTCAAATTACCGTGAAAAAGAAAGGCGGCTCATTTTCCAAATCAACAATTTAGTTAAGAGCCAATTTCTTCTAAACTTCATATTTTTTTTCTAGAATATGAAGTATCTTCCACATCATGTTGAGATGTCGCATAAAATCGCTTTGTGCCCTATTTGATTCGCAACTTTTCTTTGCTGCTTTGAAGTAAAGTGCGTTGTGAAGCTTTTCACCTCAGCACCAGGCACGCAAAGTCGTCGCCTTTTGCTTGCATGCACTCGAGGCGTTTGCTGCATATTATTGGGACAGTTATTTGAAATCTCGTCCAGATATCACATCGAGTTTGTAATATCAGTGCAGAGAGTTCGTCTCAGGAGAGAAATTCCTTTTGCTATAATTTAGCGTAAAACTGCGCTTCAGATGCTCTTCCTCGAGGCCATATTGCATGCGGACAAAAAACAGGGAGCGAAGTCGGCAAACGGTGAAGTAGCGTGCCATGCTAAAATTTCTCCCGCTGCGATATTTGCGTCAGAATGAACATGAAATGAAGAAATGTCACACTGAAACTCAAGATAGTGATTTCCCAGACAGGTGAAAGGAAAAATAGAGGAGATCAAGAACGGAAAAAAGGTCACGAAATTGAGAATTTCACTGAAAATTAATCCCGATGGCTCTAACTCTTGTATAAATGTGTAAAAAAATAATCCCGCACGTTATCATTTGGCATTGCAAGCTGTTTCGATCAGGCCACATCATGCAGCATTATAATTGAATTGCAAGGTAAAATCAATATCTCCATAATAAATTGCAGTGGGTTCTGAAACACCGACCGTTAAAAACGATTGACTTTACTGAGCACAATTAAAAAGAGAGCATGAAATGAAATATACTGATACCCCCACTAATACGCAAAGTAATTGTTTAGTCTAAATTATGACAACCATGTGAGCGTTTGCATTTATTAGCATCCATCAACAATCATTATAAAAAATTGCCATAATTAACTTTAAAGTTACTGCGAACTGTTTCAAAATGCGAAATTCAGCTTCTTAACTTCCTTTTTGGACAGATAGAGTATTTGTCATTATCAGGCATGTGTTGAGTTGATCAATTATACTTTTTAGTTTAGTGCGGAGTTAACTGCAAGTATGGGGGCATGAGGGAAATTTAAGATGAAAAATGGAATAGTAAATACTAAGTTTCGGCTCCACACACCTCAGCAGCAGTACTTAACCTTAGAAATAATCACACCACCTTATTAGCTGCAGTGAATTCTGCGATTTTCATCATGTATATATATAGTTGTTTAGATAGAAAATCATACGAACACATTTTCATTTTCCTTTTGAAAGAAGATCGCCGGCGGAAAAGAATGCAATCGCCTGCGACTGCTCATTCATAACCAGACTGTCGTGGGCAATTTATGGGCGTTCGCTATCGCTGAAAAGAGCAGAAGCTCAACTCTTTTGTCGCGAGCAGACCCTAAAAATAATTTGGCATTGCAAGTCTTTCCGCCCTCTCTCTCTCTCTCTCTCTCTCTCTCTCTCTCTCTCTCTCTCTCTCTCTCTCTCTCTCTCTCTCTCTCTCTCTCTCTCTCTCTGCGTTTAGTGTCTTGCTTTATGTGGAATAAATTCACCGCCTATGATACACATCTGACAGTTTTATTATAATTTATACAAGGCACGGACGTATTTCTGTAGGCGCACAAGAGAATGGCTCTCTCTCTCTCTCTCTCTCTCTCTCTCTCTCTCTCTCTCTCTCATTTCTCCACAGATGGGGAGAGGTTATATATTGCGGGTGCGTATATTTCAAAGCTGCATCATCTTTGAAAAGCTATCTATATTTTTGTGAGAAGAAGCGAGAGACTTGAGAGTTTGTCGTCGCTGCACTCTGCATCGCTGCCAGCGAGGGTGTGCGAGAAACAAACCCCTGAATTCGTTTATCTTAATGTGTTTTTATTCAAAAAGTATGTATATACAAACTGCTTCACACAGCGAGGGAGCGAGCGACGAGAGGAAAACATCTTTATCTCCGACGCTCGCTCTGTTTCTTTCCCTTTCCTTTCTGGTCACGACTTTAATATCGCGCGCAAGATGGAATTTCATTAAATTCCTTAAAATATTAAAAAGAGTCTGCGAGAGTATTCGAAAAAGTTTTGCTTTCTTTTATTTCAGTTCAAGGTGGAAACACGATTCCTCCAATGAAGTATTAAGGGCAGTGGGAGATAGATTTCCTCTCCAAAGTTGTTAGATCCAGGCTATTATTCTTTGAAAACTACATTAAACGATTTAAATTGACATCAAATCGACAGCAATTCAAGCTGTCATTCATCGCTCAAACAAATATGATAAAAAGCAAATAAATTTATTAACGACTTTTGGAGCCTAAAACCAAACCAAAAAGCTTAATGTACGTTGAAAATACAATTTCTCCTAATTTTTACTTTTCATTTATATTGTGGCGCCTTCTCGCCACTACTGTCCTACTACTTTGCATTTAACCTGTATCGCCAGGTGGCAGTACAAAGGTGTGCGACAATCAGTGCACCCTTACTGCACCTTATCCCCCACTGCACCTTAAGCCTCGCACGACAGCAGTCGCAACACAATATTCTCTCTCCGGCTAGGATGAGTTTTCGTGCGAGGATGTTCTAGAAACTTTGATCTCGAATTAATAAGACCCGCACTACGGGGTAAGCTGTAATAATTATTTGTATTTCGAAAGTGATATTTTGATTGTTATAATTGTTTATTGTATTTGTGATTTTGATTATCGATGTAATTTCACAGTCTCGGTCTTGATTCTGATCTTGGTCTCGATCTTGATCTTAATTACTAAACCACGAGACATGAATAAAAGACGAATTACTACAATGAAGAGTACCCATTTCTGTCACGGCTTCCACGTACCCCACAATATTAATTTATTGACGTGGAATTTCTAAAGGTGCGGGGTAAAGTCTTACAAAGTTTGATTTGTTCCTTTTTATTTGGCGCACAAGTTAAATTAAACCAAAAAACAAAACTTAAAATTTCCCAATCCTTTTTAAAATTCATGCTTACGTATACGCGTCACGAAGAAATTGTGATTTCCTGATTCTGCGAATGAAGAAAACCAGCAAAGGCAGGCTCTTTGTCTCGACACCATCAAAGGGTGGTTGCCTTTGAATTTGAAATCCAATTTGTGTTTGCTGCGTGTGGAAGTCAGTACGAATTCCAATATTTGCCCGTGGATCTACCCCCGAGAGTAAATAGCCGCCAAAATCCATCCGTCGACGCGCGCAAGTTTATTAAACGCGCGTTCGTGAAACTGCGTGTTTACATCTTTTCCAAGCGGCTCACACCTCAAGATTTTATTTAAGAGTCGCTCGAGAGCAAGCAAAGGAGAGCGAAGGATCTCTCTCTCTCTCTCTCCAAATTTAATTTCCTCACCAGAATAACGTGACATTTCGCCTCGGGCTCGTTTTTGACGTCGCCAGATTTCATACACGCCGCCTCGGGCGAAAAAGCACAACGGGCGACTCAAATGGCACATCGCTTCCAAAGCGACGCTCGGCGGATGGGATCCAAATGAGCCCAGAGCATTGTGTCTATTTTCAGCTAGCTCTTCTTGTTACCAACAAGCAACGCCATCCAAGGGATTAATAGGATTTTGCATATCAGAAAATACCAGCAATCAAAATGACTGTGTGAAAGCCGTATTGCAAATAATATATTTAACAGACATGCGTATTTTGCTGGTGACTGAGGGATAAACTATTTTCATTAGATTTTCTTGATTAAAAAAGGAATCATGAACCCTAGCTACCAATCCATGATATGAATTAGATCCATTAGATATGAATACTGCACGAACAGAGCAGTAATTATAAACGAAAATTCGATATTAATTTTTTATGATTCTGCGGTTTTTTATTTTCCATTTAAAAATTTATTAAAATAAATTTTTTTACGATATGCCAAATTTTCCTTATTATGTCATCTACAGTACTGTGTATATACTGATAACAAAATACGGCAAGTGGAATTAAATTTGTAGCTTTCCCCTATATAGAAGTTCTTTTTACAACGTAATTTCCATATGAACAAAAACATCAGCTAAAAAGTTACCGAGCCAACTTTTTCCAACAAATTTGAAGCACGCATAAATCAAGTTATCTATGAAGCAAAAGTGATCGATTTTGCCACAGCTTTTTAATATCGGCACAAGCAGGCGGGCGTCTCATTAACATAATTTGCTTGATATTTTAATCACGTCGGTAAAAAGTTAGTTGCCTCGGCCGTATATCATGCGCGAGTTAAGAGTGTATTCATAAAAGTCGATTCATCAGCAGCATCGATCAACGGAAAATTAAGAGGCATCAAAGTTTTTGCGTCGCTCCCGCCGCCGCATGCGAGGCAAACTATTTCTTCCAAGAACAGGGAAAAATCGATGGCAGAGAGAAATTTGGAGGAGAGTAAGCAGAACTAATTATCTTTTTGCAGAGAGGGGGGACGGCTGCAGCTGTCCCTGAAAATTAATCACGCGCGTTTTGCACCAGAATTCGGCTCTGCTAATTAGATTGCTGCGCCTTTTCTTTGCCCGTTCATTTGCATGTTGCTGCCGAGCAAAGAGGCGGCTCCGCTTCTTGGAAAAATGGCAAAAATTAATGACGCCTATCTGCCAAATAGGTTTCCTCTTAATTACTCTACGATTGATCGATGTTTCTTGCGGATAGCTCTTTTCTTTGATTAAAATTTGCAATGTTTGAACTAAAATCATTTTCTTTTTGTGTCTTTTTACAGCCTTGTGACAGACTGATGTAAAAAAATGTACTCACTTGCTTCTACTAAATTTAATTAATGTTTTCAGACCAAAAAGGCGTCCAAGATATATCGAAGAACAAAAAATAAAAATAAAATCTGTTACACGTAAAAATTTAACTGCAAAACCATACCTTAGTAATAAATTCATTAGTAAAAAATGAATGCCATCTTGAAGAAACCCATTTCCCATATCACCAGATCATTTACGGCAATTTAACACAGTCAAAGATAATCAAGACATTTTTACAGATTACACGTCTCTCCACGCTCGCATGCAGGCTGGAGGTCTTTCAGCGGGTTTATTTGGCCGGTTGTTTATCCTGCCGGAGTGATTTATTTTACGAGCAAAACAATGGCTGCGAGCTCTCGCTAGTTTTGGTCCGCGAGAGCGCACATTAAGGCTGACGCGGTGCCAGCGAGCGTAAATGCCGTGCGAAAGGGTGGCCGCTGCACGAGAGGGGGCCCGAGTATAAAATAAAAAGGGGGCAGGTGATTATGACGCGCGGCCAAAAGTGCGCGTGCTTGTTTTTTACAAGGCCTGGTGGCGTAAACAAACAAATTGCACCCTCGCACCAGCCTCCTTCCTCACCAGAATTTTAAATTTTTATAATGCGAGGGGCTGTGATGCATAAGAATGGGGACTGAAGAGTGCATCTTGCTTCAATCCTGCTCCCGACAATTAAGTGGAATCTCGTGTTCTCCGCAGATTTTACTTTATGGCTGTCTTTAAATCAACGTAAAATTTTACTGTGCACTCTATTTGACTAATAATAAAGTATGTGTTCGAGCCATAATGTTTTCTTATTTGTTTGCCACACGTGATTATGACAGTAAAATTCTTCTGATCCCTCCACCTCCATTTTCCCGTTGTCTAAGCCAAAAGACAAATCTAATTTACCTCTAGATCCTCTCATACATAAATTTAAGATCAAGTAAGGACTAGAGATGGCCAAACTTATATCAATAGTCACAAGTCACAATCGATTTTTTTTCCGGAGATTGAGTTGTTTTTTCCCACGAAAATCGTGAGATGTTTTCATGGACGTTTAACATAGAACGATATTCACAGTCCATGTTTTTCAGACGATTAATCGTTCATATCGTCATGTCCAAAATCATTTTACCATGTCTAGTAAGGACCGCTTATCCTGGCAATAAAATTGCATTAGAGAGTAAGATGACTATCTCCAAACACCTGATCCTCAAGGCATTAATTATAGGTTTATGGCCATTTCAAAAATTTTATCTCGGTAATTATTTAAACTGGATACATGTGAGTGGTTGTTTTGCTTTATAAACAAATATTTATAAACGAAAATTACGAAATATATTAATGCGTCTTTTATATTCGACACCATCGGAGTACAGTTTATTTGTATGAAAATAGAAATTAACAGAAATCGAATAGAACGTAAAATACTCTAGAAAGTGAGCAAGTCTTCAAAAATAGTTAATTAAAAATTTGTTACTGTTGACAAAATTTATAAAGTTTATTTAGAAATATGATTAAAGTAAATAATAATTTCCAATTTCACATTTTGAATATTTATATATCGAATAAATATAAAAAAAGAGAAGAGAAAAACCTGCCCCGGTTTGTTTTTCCAAATTAATAAGGCTAACGAAGAGGAAAATTAGTGTCAAACAGGAAAAACAGAAGGCAATGTTCTGCGATGTTTTTTCATGAGTAAAACGAAAGAGAATTGAAAAAAATTCACAGGGGCGATCTTGGAGTGCTCGTGGAATTCATTAAAATCAAATTAAACTCCCTTTTCAAAGTTCAGACAGGCGGAGGAAAAAGGGCGAGAGCAGGCGGACGAGCGAATGTTCCCCGTGGGCAGACGCGCATTTTTCCTGTGAAATCATGCGAGATTTCAAACGCCCTTTCATTTTTGACGCCGGCGAAAATCGAGTGTAAATTGCAGCTGCGCGCTGTTGTGTTCGCGCCGGCGGAAAGAAAAATTGCGCTGTAATAGGATACGTGACATCCACCCGTGTGCTTGTGTGTGTATGTGTGCGAGCGAGCTGGCGTTGAAAATCATCCACGCTAACAATAAGTGATTTCTTTAGCCGGAGCCACGTACAGCCTCTGCGCTTGATTCGTCGCCGCCGCGCGCCCTTTGTAATTCATTACGCGTCAAATGACGCGCGCTAGCTTTATTTTTCGCGGCAATTCGGATTTATTTCATTGCCGCGCTGTGTCGATTTTGCCGAGTGGAAAAATGGCACGCTCGGCGGCCGGCTGCAGCGAGATAAAATTCATTTGCTGGCGGAAACAAATGTTTCGAGAGCACAAAGGAGCCAACCAACGCCCCAGTTTGCCTCGTGTGTTTTCAGAACGGGGAAATTGAGTTTGTGGACAATCTGGATGAGCTACTAAAAAAATGTAGAACCGAAATTCAGAGTTGCTTGTGATTTGAAATACAATTTCGACACGATTTATCAATGACTTTGTCGAATTTGGTTGAAAGAATACTAAATTATTAAATTAATAAGAGACAGTTTAAAAGTAGGACATTTAAATTCAAAAGTCACTGACATATTTAGCAAATAATGGAACGAAAATCTCAGTCTTGCTGCAGAAAACAGTTAAATTTTTGTATCTCTCTTACCAAAAGAAACATTGTGATTTCTAGGTTTTGAAAAGAAGCAAAGTCAACCGTGTAATCCGTTGTGAATCCGTTGGGAATTGAGAATTTGGTGATTGTGATTTTTTATTAGAAAATATCAGCGATACATGGAGATTCCAAGAAAATTTCCTACTGATTCTGATGTCAAATTGATTTCATTGAAATTCAGTTTAAAGACTATGTTTGATGAGAGAAATCAATCAATGGTAGTATTTGACTATCAGAAAATATTCCAAAATAGTTTGTCCTAAGCCCTCGAGATCTTTAACGGCTAACCTTTAGGAAAGAAACTGCACATTTTGTGAAGGTTGGTGAAAGTTCCCTTTTCCATGTTTGCACAAATTTCTCAGCTATCAATATTTCTGAAATTTTGACTCGCTTCCATTCATAGGTCGATATTATCTTTATCTCCATATATTTATTTCATACATAACGCAATTCGTCAATGAAGGGAAAAGAACAATTTAGATGATTCTGTTTTTAATGCAGCAACTTTACTATATGAATGTTCATATCATTCTTCGTCTGCCAACGGGCATTAATATTATTTAGACAGTTGGGTTGGGAAGCTAAAAGTGCTTGAAATGCAAGGTAACGGAGTGTAAGATATGACAAAAAGTCAGCTCCTGCTCAGAGTGTCTTTCCGTAAGCCTCAAGACATGCAGCTCAATCGAGTGCAGCGGAGCGAAGTTATTATGCAAAGCGCTCGACATCTGCGTCGTGCAGGTTGCCTAACCGAAGAAAGGAGAAAGCAGGAAAGCATAAGAGACCCTTTTAAATAATGAGATTTCTTAGGTAATTTTACGAGTATATCGGTATAGAAAAATGAGCTGCGTCGTTTTTTAATAATTTTTTATTTCTCTTCAAGTACGAGTAAAAAATTGTAATATAAAGAGTCGTGTTTGTAGAAGGCGGAGCAGTCTCGTGACGTTCATGGATAAATACCTGGCACAATCACATGAGGGAAAAATTATGTCCCATAGTCCCGAAGCTCAAGTTATCAAATAAACCTTCGCGGACGAAACAGGTAGAAACAACATTTAGCTGCGAGGCCGTTTTCAACGACCTTTGCCGGTGCCTTGCGTTATTTTACGGCCGCCTCTTCCAATAGACGAGTGTATGTGTGTTTTTTTCTGCGTCTCGCGAGGAAAATAAGCCGTTGGCACAGAGCAAAGTTGGCAATGCACCTTGGAGAGGACATTATTGCTTTTTACGCGCGGCGGCGAGTGTGCGACCTACATCGGCGTCGCGCGCGCATATAATAACTCATTGGAGGATCGCTTCCGTAGCCAGCGGGCAGCACTTTGATGGCAAAAATGGCGATGGCTTGTCTCTCTCGGGGAAGATTATTTGTGTGTAGAGTTGCAGCGGCGCGCGCGTAATTGGCACTGAAATCGCGTGCACCCACTCTCCCTCCGTCTGCATCCTCTTGGCTGCTGCACAATATTGTGTTGCTGCTCTCTCTCTCTCTCTCTCTCTCTCTCTCTCTCTCTCTCTCTCTCTCTCTCTCTCTCTCTCTCTCTCTCTCTCTCTCTCTCTCTCTCTCTCTCCCTCACTAACTATTGATCTGCCCATTACACGCGCTTTGATGTAAATGCAGTAGCACAGCCTGGGTGTCGTAGAATAAATTTGATTGGGTAAAAAACTTCTTTTGCAATTCCAAGCGTTTCCAACTTCATCGGCATGATGAGTTTTTCCACGTGAAAAAAATGATGAAATTTTAATGTGTTGCTGATGATTTTTTGATTGTGCAATGAGTTGCCTTCAGGTTGAATTTGTTTAAGCAATTTTTATAAGTATTGAAAACAAAATTATTCTACTGTGATTTACATGTATTGAGATTTTTAATTTTCCATTTTCCAACTTCAGACCCAAAGTTTTTGAACACGTCCAGGTATTTTGTTCATCAAGACATTAATAAAGAACAATTAAACACGCCAGCGTCATTAATTTGCTTTGAGCGATTCATTGGCAATGCATGGCATCTGGGTGTGTGGGGATTACTCGACTCAAAGCAAGTTGGAATTTGACTCGCACATCCATAATCAAACGTCGGCTGACTACTTGCTTATTTACTTTGTTCTTGCAAAATTTAGCGTTTCAATCAAAGTCGTTTGTGTGGAGGCAGCATTTCACCCACTAATTCACAAAGTTGGGGTCGTGTCAACATGAGAGCTCAAACACGAAGACAATTAGTACTGATTTTTTGTAAAATGGTTTGTAATAGTAGTCAATGAGATGAATAATCAGAAATTCTTCCTGCTGAAGCAACCATGTTTCATAATTTTCATATTGTAATTATTTCTGAATTCTAATGTTCCACATTTTCAAAGGTTTACAACGCAATTTTCAACATCTAATTTTACGTTTTGCTCGTTTCATAGGTTGCAAAATTTCTTATCAAAGATCAACCCATCGAATTCCCTAAACTTTAAAACTTTTCAGCACTTGCTCGCGATCACTCTCATGTAAGCGTGTTTTTCAGAGCCACTCGTCTCGCAACTTCTTGTTTAGGCCGTGAATAAAGAAGCAGCGAAAAAGACAAAGTTTGAGTTAAGAGAGGTGGCAAACTTTGCTGATAATTCTGAAAAATTGCGCAGGCTGGCGCACGAGTCAACATGGCTTACCGCTTCCTGCTAGGAGAAAAATCCCTCCATCTGGTTAAAGAAAAAACTCTCGCCGCTGCCACCAAGACCGGTGTTTTCGCGCATAAATTTTGCATTAAAAATTTCCTCGGCACTTAAAGTAAAAAGCGTCCTCTCCAACACGCCGGATTTTTTCCTTCTTTCTCCGCCGGTCTGGGTGCGTACGTGTATATTTATTTATTCCGCGCGAGCACATTTGACGCTGGAGTGGCTGATGCAGTTAAAGTGGGCGGATTTCTGCATGGAGGGTGCTTATGCCCGCTTTATATACCCGGCAACATCATTAGAAATAACACACACGCCGGGCGCTCACAACACGGCATCTGCTGCGCCGCTCTGGCAAAAAGCAGCCCAACCAGCTCTCTCTCTCTCTCTCTCTCTCTCTCTCTCTCTCTCTCTCTCTCTCTCTCTCTCATCGCCATCTCCTTTCGCACTCTCACACACAAAAACACATCCCTCGCTGGCTCGTTTTGCCCCGCGTCGCTTGTGCAGCTTTTAATGAGAAAACAAACAGCTGCTTTGCCGACCAACCAAGCCAACGAGCATCGTTTCGTCTCTATTTTTTACCCCGCGGTCCACGCTTTGCCAACGCCTTGTTAAAAAACAATTAGCGGCTACCAGCGGCTCACCTCTCCTCCTGATTTTTGTTTGGGAAAAAATACGCAGGCCGAGTGTTTACCCTCGATTAATTGAGTTTTAACAAGGTGGGATGCGTTTTTACATATATGTAGATAAAAGTTTACACAAAGAGATGGGGTTTCGTGCTCTGTTAACTGCTTCCAATCAAAAATGGTTTTCGAAAGTTCAATATCATGCACATTTTTTTAAAAAAGAACCACGATTTTGATTGAATTTTAAATTGAAAATACCGGGAATTTTTTTGACTCAGTTGGGATATGGAAATGTTTTATGAAAATAATTTATTACATGTATATTTTTATTTGTATATAAATGTATTTATATACAAAAATATCAATTTCCCATTTAGTATAAGTGTTATTTTTAAAATACGTTCTTGAAAAAACACAAGCAGGTACGTTTCTCAACACTATAAACATTTTTATGGAATATTCTAACAATACAATCAATTTAAAGATCTCTATTATTACTATTTTTTAATTTAAACATTTTTGGAGGTATCAAGAATAAGTTTCCAAGGCTCTGTTCATCTTTTCCATTATGATGAATAAAGTTGCAATTTTGGCACTTAAATTGACTGTAACAGTTGGGTTCGCAAGTGCAGTCAAAAGCGAATGTCTATTTTTATTTCCGCAAGTTTTCTGCCATTCAGAAGCAGTAGGTTTTTGCTGTGCCGTGTGCGCGATAGCACAATATGCATGTTTGAAGCAGAGGCGGGCTTCATTTTGCAAGACTGTCGCCGGCGGCCGCGCTTGTATGAAAACGCGGAAAATTCCACAAGACGAAATTGGTCCTGGGGGCGACGTTTTTGTCATCTTGAACGACATCCATTCATGCACATAGCGAATTATTATTACCGCGGGATGTCGCGCAGCCTTTAACGTTGGTATAGGCGTGCCTCAGAGCGCAGGGAAAAAAAGAAAAGCCAAACCGCTCGTTCGGAGCGCCGACTTTTTCTCTTTTCGGCTGATTACGTGAACCAGAAATTGCATATCGTTTCGGTAATGATACTCGAGAGCGGCACGCCCACGCCTGTTTCGCTCGAGAGGAATTAAATTGCTCGTTAAATCGGCCAAATGGAAATGCACAGCCAGCCAGCACTCCACACAAGAAATTGCGATGCTGGAAAAATTAATTAGCTCTTATAAAATTCAAAGTAGCGGCGTGCGTACAAGAAACGCTAGTTGATGCGCTATTCCTTTGTGAATACATCTCCGTCTGCACCCGTTCTCTCTCTCTCTCTCTCTCTCTCTCTCTCTCTCTCTTTCAGTGTGCACACTGGATTCAAATTTAGCAAGCTAGTCTCTTTGTCATGTTTGTTCCAGTTAAAGGGCTCTTTTTGCCGCTCAGCTTTTCTTTGTGCAAACATTCAACGAGCCAGCAGACAGATGCTTGATGATGATAATTTGAACGGTCTCCGCAGGGACGTGCGAAACCAATTCAATGTTTGAGTCTTCTCAATCTGTTGAAGTGTATCTTATAGTACTGGTTATTATGACGTGTGGGTTGCGCCCTCTCCGCCACTTGGGAAGATTTTTCATTCTATGAAATTACTCTAATTGGGCCCACTCCAGCTCTGTCTTCCTGGACAGGGTTTTCTTAAGTTGTTTATCAGTAGTGTTGCCTTTTCGCACATGCTTTTATAAATTTTACTGACTATGCCATATAGTGAATGTATTGAAAAACTGAAAGAGTAAAAAACAATGTTAGTAATAACTGAACAAGAAAGAAAGAAATGCATACACTAAAAATGTCAATATAGGAAAAAAGATATATAGTTCAAGAATCAATGAAATAAAAAACACGATCGAAAAAGGATGTAGGAATTTTACTCCAAGATTTGATAACTAATTCCTTAAATTTAAATAGAAAAAATAAATCAAAATGCAGTTTAATCTCTGACAAGCCACGACAACTTATATTTTTTACATTTTTGTAAAAATTTAACTAATAGAAGAAACGTGGTATTTTAAGAACTACGAGACCAGACTGTTTTAGATGTGTTTATTTAATGTTCAAGAGGCTTTACAGGCAAGTCTAATAGTTTTATTTAAAAATTTGGAAAATCTAGTCGGGGCAAAATTTTGAAAATAAAAACGTGATTCTTACAAGATGATGGCTGACACCTAATAAAGTATATTTTTTACAGTTTAATCTCTGACAAGCCACGACAACTTATATTTTTTACATTTTTGTAAAAATTTAACTAATAGAAGAAACGTGGTATTTTAAGAACTACGAGACCAGACTGTTTTAGATGTGTTTATTTAATGTTCAAGAGGCTTTACAGGCAAGTCTAATAGTTTTATTTAAAAATTTGGAAAATCTAGTCGGGGCAAAATTTTGAAAATAAAAACGTGATTCTTACAAGATGATGGCTGACACCTAATAAAGTATATCGTATTAAATCACTTACCCAGTTCATAGGATTGCTGCAAAGTGACCATCTAATTGGAAAACAACCAAATGCGTACTTCAAATTTTGTTTTACGCATTTCATACATCAGCTTAGGGTATTTAGATTTATCACTACCCTTCCACTGCGGCGTCGAATCTGGCCGTAAATTAGGTGCGCGCACGTCGCAATGAAAGGACATTTGCAATTCCGTTTGCGCGCGTGCATCCTTAGCACACGAGGGCACTTTACCTCGTCACGGCAGTTTCTAAATCATTACTTTCCGGCGCGCAATTAACCTAGATTGTTATGCAGTGTGTGTGTTTTCCTTGGCTCCGCGCGCAACGGTAGTCGGAGAGTAATTGGCCCAATCGACTCGTCGTCGTCGTCGATATAATGCAATGCTATAATATGGCATGCAGCGCCCGCGAGTGAGAGATGCACACACAGCCTTGCACATACAAGCGACTCTCGTTTCAACCCGCAGATGCATGCATAGTGATCAAATGAGCCTCTCGTGCGCTTACGTGACCATTACTTGACTCACTTACTTGCCTGCCTTCTACCTTTATTTGCCGTTCAGCATCTCCCGTAACGTGCTCACAACCTCTCCAAAGAAGTGATTGACGTTGCGCTCGAGATACGAGGAATCGAATCGATCTGCGGCTTTAAGCAATGTCAGAAGTTTCATGATGGAAATAGAAGCACGCGTTTGTTTATTGTTTTCGGGTCTTACAGTCTGTCGATTTCATGAAGGGACAGGAAATATAAGCTGATGATAAGAAGAAATAATTAAACTGAAACATTTTCAAATATTTTTTATAATTTTCGCCTTACAATTTAGTTTCAATGTCTGAAATTTTTCGGTATATTGAAATCCTCTGTTTGAGATTTTAAGACTTCTGAAAAAGAAACGCCAGCAAGAAATCTGGCTCAAAAAGGTTTTAATGTTGGTTGTATACTATATATAATAATCCTTCTTTCCATGAATTTCCGATTTTACGGGTTTTAATTGAAAAAGTTTAGGGCAAACTCAGTAGATTATATTTGCAAATTTCGATTTTATAATAAACGAAAAATAATATAAGACCATTTTTATATCAAATTTGACCAAATCATCGATGCACATTAACAAGCCAATGTCATTGACAAGATTTGTGATATCAAAATGTTTTGAGAATAGTATTTTTTACGCCTTTTAATTAACGCACGACCATGTACAAAATGTTAAGTGATTTAGGTTTCATTTTTAGACGTTTTCGCTCTGGCTGATATAGTATTTTAATTTAACTGTACAAATAATTCCTGTTTATACAAGTTCCAAAATTTAATGGTCGATGGACCTAAATTATTACTAACTCCATAAGTTTATAATTTGATATCCACTGAATATTACTTTTTTTCAATATTTGGTCAGTCTCTCGGGCAAGTTATTTTACGTCTAACTTGGCATGAGAGCTTGGCAATATATTTGCATTGCTACGAGCAGGATAAAATTTAGTCCTGATTCAGGTTTCGTGTCGAACGTCTTGTCAAACAAGCGCACTAATTGCTGTATACGAGCTCAATTAAACTGTAAGCGCCAAAGGAGATTGAGAGGAAATTGATATTTGAAAGAGGGCTATTAGGGAGGGGCAGGGGGTGCCGAGCAGACGAGAGAAAGGGTTTATCGACTTCGTCCACCGACGGAAAGGGTGGAAAGAAAGAGAGGAAGCAACCAGCGAGAGCGGACGAATGCAATCCCATTCTCTTTCCTCGCTCACCCCGATGCTTTTAAAATGTAAAAGTTGCTATCAAAGTTTATGGTTGGAAAAATTCTTCCGTCCTCTTGGCTTAATCCGACGCCCGTCTCGCAAATTGATTTTATTTCGCCCTCTTTCTCTCTCTCTCTCTCTCTCTCTCTCTCTCTCTTTCCTCTTCCGCCTGGCAGCAGCGGCGCGCAATATAAAAACGATTAGCCGGCTGAAATATGGCCAATTTCGACTTAATTAAAATCCCTTTCCGAGAGTTATTCGCATATTAGCGTCCGCGTGAATAATTTTTCCCGCCACAGCACCTTCCTCCAACAGATAAACTGAGTTTTATTGCCGATTTGCTCGCGCAAGAAAACGCTCCTTGGTGCATTTTTCCCGGGCAGGATATGAAATTCAGCCGGATGACAAGCCAAATTTTTTTTAACTCCTGCAGCCGTAACACATGGCCTTTTTTTATGCGCGCCCTTAAATGGCCTCCAAGTTTGGCGCAAAAGGTTGGTGGCCAAAGTTTTGCTGCTTAAACAGGCAAATTTCGGCTGCAGATGGCGAGAAGAGAGTGGGGAAATAAAGAAAAAAAAGTGCCATCGTTCCCACCCCAACGAGTTGAATTTGTTTTTATTGTTTGCCGCTCTGCCGGCGACGAAAAATTATTTACGAGCCAAACTCTCCTTGTGCCGTGCAAATGTTCCTCGCACCTTAATGACGTTCCTATGAGAATCGATCGGAGTGAGAATGGTTTCGTTTCTGATTTCAAATGAAAAAAAAATGGTATATAATGTGCGACTGCATTGATGGAGGCTTTGGTCGGTACCCAGAGCCTTATTATTTCAACACGAGCTGTACGTACATTTTTAGTAACCCAATGTTTCTGTTTCTCTAGCTCTTATTTACACAATCGTTAATCACGATGGAAATAAAGTTGCAAACTGAATGGTCCAGCAGTTATACGTTCTTTATGGCCGGGCGAATGATGCATTGATCAATAAAAGCGCGTCTCATATGAAATTGCAGGAAAATGATTGCGTCTTTTTTCAGTTGCAAATTGAAATTTATGTTGGCAGACAACGTAATGTTCGCGATTATGGGCACATTTTTCAAAAAGAAAAAGCCAGAAAGAGAAACGGCCGTGCTGTTCAGCATGGTAGGAAGCTGCAATTGAGTAGAAAATATGTGAAATAACACAGAATAAGGTTTCAAAAAATTAATGCAGCATATTTCAAATGTAAACTTCAATTTATAATTTGGTTCATTATTTCTGTCTCTGTCAGAAGGCCGAATGTGTACAGAAATCTGCAGATATTTGCGAAAATAGCGAAAATAGAAAATCCTTGGCTGGCTTAGGTTGGCAGGTTGAAATAAACCGCAGTGGCAATTAAATGCGGGCGATTTATTATTTCTGTGCGCTCGTCGTGGACCTGCATGAATATAAATAAGCTCTGGTGAAAGCTATGCACCGGATGACCCACTGCAATTTTATTCCACGCTGCAAAGTTGAAGCCGCTCGTGTGTGCACAACCGCACCCTTTCACCACGTCGATCGTGCAGCGCGCCCGCTTACACATGAAAAGTTTCAGACAGAAGGTTAGCCCGTTAGTAAATTAACAAAGGAACGTTTTTATGAAAGCTGCTACAAGCACTTGTTTAGCACGATAACATAAATAATACTCCATGCACATGGTGTGCAAATTTAAGTTAACACCTTTTTTATAGATCGGTTCACCTCTTTTGAGATGGGTGACCCAAGCGAACAACTCGCGAAAACTCCGTGTCCCACTTACATCGCAAACGAAGAACAAGGGCACATGGGTCTTATTGAAGGAAATTTAATTGGAAAGAAAGATTATAAAGCAAAAGAATTTGTAGAAACAGAAATTCAGAGTTTTTTTACAGTGTATGTTCTCAGCAGAAAAATATTTGACTCGGAAAGACACTTAGCTTTTTTCTCTAGAGAGACATTCACATGTTACTCATAAAGAAACAATGAAGGTCCAGAAATTTTAAAACTCTTTTTTTAAATTTGAAATTTTTAAAAATTGCTACAAACTATGTTGTTGCTAAACTGTCTAAAAGCAAAACTTAATGAAATTGAATTAAACGATTCGTTAAATAATTGTTTGTCTTTGTAGTTTTATTGTCTCGATTGTTCATTTTTAGGGTCAACTAACGTAGAAATTGAAAAAGAATATCGCAATAAATAAAAATAAATTATCCTCTCTTTGAATAAATTACGTGTTAAATCTAGTCTCCAGCCAATATAAACTTATACTGCGTTACAATTATTGTAACATGTAATATTGAAATTTTAAGCGTTTAATATAGTTCAGCACAGAAAAGCGTAATAGCCATGGATTCGGTCTAACATATTTTGACAAACTTAATTACATCATGGATGTTACGATGTACGATGAGTTGTACGAGCAGAACCTGAATAAACTAACTGCAACTTAAGGCCCATATGCTCGTTCAGCTGTAATTCGCTATCCATAGTCAACGAGAGTGCTTCTGATTGAACTGCAGGCAAAACGCTTTGAGCTCTGTTGTTATTAGATCAAACTCTCTCTTGCATCAGGACGAGATGAGCGGAAACAAAACAAGGTTGAATTAGAAGCGCTGTGGCGCTCGTCGTTGCTGCTGTCGCGACAAAAAGCACTGAACGCGTTTCAATAAGCCTCTGTCGGTATTGCTCTCAACTTCTTATTAGTGAGAGTTATTGCTATTGGTATTACTACTATTGCCTGCGATGGGTAGCTTAGAAATGAAAAATGGCTCAAACCTGAATAAATCTACTTTTCAGTGGAAGGAAATTTCTGTTAATGTGATTTAAATTTCAAAATATGGGTGAAATCGTTTCGCCTACTAGTGGTCAATCTCCGAGTTTGGATTGTTGATTTAACCTGGAGCGCGAGAAGCAAAATACTCTTCGTCCGAGAGTTTCGAGAGAGCCCTCGCTTTGGGGCTGGCGACAGCCGGGGTGTCCAGTCCATCAATGGCGCGGGCACAAGGCAGGAACGGACCGACGAGGGTCAATATTTGCCAACGTGAGAGAGAGCGCGAGGCATGCATGCATCGTCAGTGCTCGTGCAAATAGCCGCAGGCACGCCGCCCGCCCGCCATATATTTCTCCATGATATGACCCAATATATCGCAAGCTGGTGCCAACTTCCGCTGTACTTTTCTCGGTGACACACTGACACACCATCAACTCACGACACGTCGTGACTCTCTCTCTCTTGCTCTCTTACGGCTCAGATTTCATGCGCCTCTCATTGCCAAATTACTGGGTGGCTTAGGCGGAATTAATTCTAAGACTCCCATTTCTCTCCCTGCGGCGAAATATCTGTTAAAGATTTTGCACCGAGTGACGGCAGTGGAAATTGAAACATTTTCTTCGCGAAGGGAAGAAAACTGTTTAAATCATTTAGTGCTCAGTCTTGATCCTAGATCGTTTACTTCGCATAATTTTCGTTTTTTGTGTTTTAGAAAATTAATATTTTCCTCATTAAGGGATTCACTCGAGGAGAGGTTCATGGTGGATGACATTTCCCTCGTTAAAGAAAATTCGTTAGGTAACTTCTCGGATTACAGCAGTGTAAGATGATCTTATACTGAATCTCTCCGATGCAGAAGTTTTCCAGTTTTGATTTCTGCCAGGAAATTTCTTGTTTAATAAAAATTTGGAATCTGGGGGATGCTTCCGACCTTTGCTCCACACATTTTATAAAATTGATACTAATGCTAGTTTCCTAAGACTTAAAAATCATGAACAACTTTGTCGAAAAGAGCTATTTTTAATAATTAATTAATCTAAAAAATAATGTGCTCAGATAATAGAATGAAAAAACTAATCATCAAATGATTGAATACCATATATTTTTTGGAATTTATTTCCAGCATGACAAAACTTGTTCGCTGAACATTAGTTTGGAAACTTTACAACTGTCTTTGTATGGTGCTAATTTATGAAAATCATCAAAGGAAATAAACATACTGAATGGTTCACATTCAAAGAGGTGCATTTGAAAGGAGTGGTCTTCATTTTGAGAAAAGGTTTCATAGATTACAACTAATATTTCTTGCAGATTGAGTATAAGATGTACTCCATTAGTAACACATTAGTTGTTCCAAGTACGAAACATTCAATATATGCAGATTATTGCACAGAGAAAATGTGGCTTAGGACTGCAATCAAACAAACATTTCCCGTTTGGTCGCGTGCAAGTATGAACCATTGTGTATCCGACTTGCGTGATAAACACGTGGAAAGTTGCTGGGTCGGAAATTAATGAGACAGCATCCGCATGGGCGCATTTTATTTGGCCTTTTTTCGGTTTAATAAATATTTCAACAAAGTTCAAATATACACCTCAGCAAGAGTTTCGACCCGGCCCGAGTCGAACGAAATGTAAGCAGCCTGATAAAAAATTCTTTATGAAAAAGAGAGCGCGAGCCAAGAGCTAAAATAAACATTTGCTCTCTTGATGTACGGCTTTTAAAGTACTCTCTCTTTGCTATTTTTTTTCGCTGGAATGATCAGGTTTCAATTTCGGCTGGGGAAAATGCCTTCAGGCTGCACGCTAGATCTGCTTTTTTAATAGGGTGCTCCTGCCGTTAAATTTCAACTGATTGCATAACTGAATCTTGGTCGCAAGTTTCGACCTGGCGTGTGCCTAAATATTCCCCCTCGATTTGAGAAATACGAGCAGGCTTTGACAGGTTGTCACCGTCTGCCAATTATTTTGGGAATGAAAACATTTGGCATACTCTTTGGGCGGAAATGACGTCAAGTGGAAATGATAATAAACTCATCGTGTGTTGCGAGTTTGTAACGAAAACATCAGAGATAAAAGGAATCGACGACGAGCCCATGAAATATTGAATGCGCCTCCGGGAAAATATATTGGAGCCATGCATGATAAGAGAAGTCTGTTTGTCAAACGATCAAGTCACGAGTGCAGAGAGGCGAGTGGCAGGAAAAGGCTTCGATACTTTTTCCTTTTTCCGTACCTTGAGGAATTTTGTAATAAACCAAATGATTCGAGGGAACGCCCGACCTAAGTTTCAATTGGATTCCGTTTCAATTCTAGCAAACAGTTCGTTTCGTGTGCATAATAGTCATTGGATATATGCCAGAGTTGCCCTGCAAGCTAGAGCCAATAATTTTATAATTTTTTAGTCTTAAAAATGAGAATTTTGATTAGGGGATATTCAAATTTCTGTATGCATATTGTATTTCATCTCTCACAAATTTGTCGCATAGGTTGACTATTGAATAAGCACACATTTAAAGCGCAGGTCTAGAAGAAAATTAAAAGTAAATTAAGTTTTGAATAAATGCGATCGATTTACTACTAAACTTATCAATTGAAGTTTCTGCTACATAAATTATTCTTCTAGAAATATAAAAATTGATTTTACAATGGCTATAGTCCCCCACGTGGAGAGCAAAGGAATGGGAGACTAAGAGAGTGATATAGCGTTGTAAAATCTATTTTTTTAATTTCCCTTATGGTTTTTTGCTTTTATGGAACATATTGCTTGGCAACAAGCATTGAAATTTTGAAAACCTTGATTGGTAACAGATTGTTTGTTTTAAAAATATCATTTCATCCATGAAAAATCAACCATTTGCCACCGAATCTGTTGACAAACTCGAACACGGGCATGCCTAATTTATTTGTTTATGCATAAATAGGGAGCGATATTTTTTAGGGTCTGCTTGCCGGGCTCTGAGGCCGATTCCGCTCACGAGCACGGGATTTTTGAGCCGTGACATTTGCCTTTGGCAAACATTTGAGTAATGAGCGAAATTGACAAACAAGCCCACAAAGCGGCAGTTGCCGTAAAATAAGTCAACACACAGCGAGCGAGTGAGCACGCGTTTGCTCTCGCTAATTCGCTGAGCGCGCGCACACACACCGAGCAACCGCACGCGGCGGGCGCCTTGTTGGCAAAAACCCTTGCAATTTTCTGCTAGCTGAAGTAATTTGCCCCGGTGAATACCTAATAAATTGAGCCGCTGGCTAAATTAGATTCATGGGTCGCGCGGCGCTTTTACCGTTTGCCAAACTTCCGCCGCCTAGCTATTATATGTGGCTAATTAATTGGTTGTCGATCATTCCCACGTGCGCTTTACAGATTTCATGTTTGACTAAGTTGACAAACGAAAAGAGGGATTCCAATAATATCAGGCTTCAAAGAAAATTCAATCCCTTTGAGTTGTAAATAAAAAGAGAATTTACTAAAAACCATGATTCTCTGTGGCCTGACAATAAATCCTGTAGAAAAAAAACGATGTTTAATAGTAAAAAACTTCAATGATGATATCTATATCAATTTGTGGCAAAAACAAAAGTTTAATTTAAATATTCATTCAAATTTTCAGCTGTGAAATTCAGCTCGATATAGGTGAATTAGCAATGAAAGAAAATGAGGAGAGCTTATTGATTTCGATAAAGCACATCAGCTGAAATGGAAAATATGTGTGAAACAGAACTAAGTGAACGCCTGCACAAGATATACAATTAGGGATTCTAAGACAATTTAAAACCTCTTCCTTAATTGGTGCAACCCTTTTCGCCTGAGATTATTTCGGACTTAAATAAAATACTCGTCACGTAACGTTATTTCTTCTGTGATTATTTTTATTTAATGAAGTTTATCAAGTAATCAAGCAGTGGATCTTCAATTTTCAGTTGATTATGCTTAATCGCTCAAATTGCTAAATTCCCTAAATTCGATATTTTTGTGCCAATGCTCGTGTCTATATAGTTAAATTAAATGGATTACTCCTTGAAATCTCTTAAGTGGCTATAAACAAACCACTGCGGAAGAGAAAGACCATTCTTTTAAATGAATCTCAGTAACTTCTTCTCGTCGACTTTTTATCACTTCTCTCTCATCTTTCAGTACGGCAACATTATTTTGTTATTCTCTCCAAGCCGGCGTCTTCAGCGCCGAGAGTGGTGAAAATAAAATAAAATAAAATTGGATAAAACCCTCACTCGCCTGTGTACGAGGCAACTTAAAATCCGAGAGCGGATCGGCCGGCTGTCATCTTTCTCTTCGCATCCATTAGGCGTATATCTGCTTGCTGAAAGGACCTCGCACTCACGTGTTGGGGTCGAGGGTATAATCCTTTAACCGGTCGCCGGCCGCGCACCCGGGCATCGAGAGGCAAGCGCGCTCACAGTGCTTTGCATGGGATTAATTGGGCCGGCGGCGAAGTGAATTCGATGGGGCAAAAAGCAGCGCAGGGCCATCAATCACGCGAGCCACTCTGCAAATGATAAATGCACGTCAGCAAGCCAATATATAGGCGACACCTCCGGCGCGCCAACACACGCCCGCTCTATAAACTGCCATCCGACTTATTTCACGCGCGCACCATTGTTATCGGCGTCGACGAGAGCGCAAAACGACTTTTAA
Organism: Cloeon dipterum; assembly: GCF_949628265.1. NCBI lineage: Eukaryota > Metazoa > Arthropoda > Insecta > Ephemeroptera > Baetidae > Cloeon > Cloeon dipterum. The sequence goes on from NC_088786.1 coordinate 12,109,850, forward strand.
CGCGCGCCCCGACACACAATTAGATCGATAAACCCACTCTTCGCGCTGAGCAGGCAACAAGGCCGAAAACAATGAGCAAAAAGTGGGATTTGTGGCCGGTGGAGAAACTCAGGGAAACCCCTTACGCATAGTTTATTTATGATTTTGGTCCTGACCGAAATTATCTCAAAATGATTGCCTGGAACTCTTTTGCCATTTCTTCCTTAAATCTTAAAATTTAAAGAAGCCGTACGTATAAGAACGAATATTTTGCTCCCAAAAATAATCTTAAAGTATTCAACTCATATTTGCAAAAAAAAAACCGAATTCAATTTTTATGCCTCGAATTTTGTAATTCTATATTTTAATAACAACACGCAGTTAATTTCCAGGAAATAGGTTGGCAACTTCTACACGCATCTTATGGTCGAGAAAATATGTAAAATATTCCAATCCTGTTCGGTTACAATTTTCCTTGTTCAGAAAATCGTTTGTGGATAGGAAGTGAATTTGACTGTAGTTTGAATCGACACGGATCGGTTGATAATTGCACGGTGCGGTATTTTTGTCAGCAGCGCGGTTGACCGCTCTGGCCGTGAGTCATCTCCTCATTAGCGAGGCGACATTTCCAATTCTCCTCTGCTCGCCCTCCTCTTTGCTTTTTCATTAAATTTTCTCGCCTCGCAGCCCCGATCCCTCCAACCGAGTATTTCGTCCCTCGCACTGAGTAAAGATGGAAAATGGATTCGGTTCAAAATTGCACACGACACGTTACAACAACGAACGCACAGGGCCTTGTTATCCTTCAAACAAGTGATTAGAGCTAGTGGCATTTTGGTGGTCCCCGTTAAATCTGGAATGAGGCTGAAATAAACGGGAAATGGGCAAGTCTGAATGCACAGCTTTTAAAACAAGGAGAGTTAAAAGTTTTGGCTTCCAGCTGTTTATGAATTAACAGAATCAAGGAGGAGGTTTTTTTTAAGAAAAAGGCTTCTCAGCCTGGGTAGCCATCAATCAAATATTTTAAATTAAAAAATGCCTTGTTGGACAAAAGCAAAGCTGTCATCTTATACAGATGTCGATTTGGTCACCAGTGACAAAATTACAATAAACATCATCAATAATTTAAAAAAGTTAATTGGATATCAATTTTTTGCAACAGCTGTATTTCAATTTTAATGAGTGTTTAAGGGGAGATTTGTCTAACTGACATATTTTAGGTTCTTTTTTATTTTATAAAGTAACGTTGGTTCTTGTTTATTTATTTAATGCCCAAATACGTTTGTATAGGATATTTCTGATTTAATTTAACATGTTATAAACTTGCCAAACTCGGATAACCTAATTCTGAGATAATCTCAAAAAGCATTATTACACTTTTCCATCCATGAAATCAAATTTGCCGTTTGTAGCTAATAGCATGTTCTCAGGGCTGGCGAGCGAGAAGCTCATTTCCTCCGTTCGAAACAGTTTGGGCCGCAGAGGCGAGGATTCGTGCAAATTAAGTGGCACATGCCACGATTCTCATGCACACATCCGAGGTCGAAGAGAGTTTCCGACGAAACTGCCTTTTGGGCAATATTTATAATTGCGTACACACGCGCGCGCGCGTGTGTGTGTGTTGGCAGCAAAGCTTCGCACTGCAGTCGGTCGGACCGTCCCTGCGGAGCATCGCTGTGCTTTCGGCTTTTGTTTTGCATTTCGCCGCGCTGTTTACTTGTTATTTCATTGAATTAGGCTTGGCTCTTTGTTCCGTTATTGCTCTCGTGTCTGTGTTGTTGCAGCCACGCCGACTCTCAAACGCACACACATATACACACACTCACACTGCTGCTGCTGCTTCGGAAAGAAAATCAGATTATGGTCGCGCAGCAGCGGCGGCGGCGGTGGCTCAGGGCAGAATCCTTGCCCGCTTTTAAGCCCCTCATTGTGCACAAGTGGACTCTCGACTTGTTTGCACTGGTAATTTCTTTTCCTCCTCCAACTCCTCTTCTTTCCGCTCCGAGAGCCTAATTTTGGAGAGATAAGCCGCTTTATTTGCATGTTGACGGTCTTTTCTTTTCCTTTCATACGTGAGCAAAGATAAAAATCTGGTCTCTTCAACTCGCAAATTGTCGCTCGCATACACATTCCATTATTCACCGCGTGCGCCGCCTTTGTGTGTGCGACGGTTTTGTGTGTATTATAAAATGTTGTGTACGAATACGAACGACAGACCACACGGTTAAATGTATTGTCAGAATCGGATAAATGAAAGTGCTGCACGCAAATCCAAACACACCGCCGAAACCTTACCGCGGCAGCGGATAATCCCTCTGTTTTTCAAGCACACAAAAGCAGGCCTGCAATCGTTCATTACATCGAAAGTGGCAGCGGAAAACGTTGTGTACAGAGTGCTTCAATAAAAACCTACGGAGCAGTCGCTGAGCATGAACGCTCACATTTTCCTCGGTAGCAACTTAGAAAGGATTTATTAATCTCATTGGATTTTGCCTCAGACGAAACCTACGTGTGTTTGAACAGAGACAAGATAAACAAATTTGTGTTACATTCTGAAATCTCCTGGGAAATTAACCCTGCTTGTGAACTCTTACTCCCAGATTTTTTGATACCCATGAAACTCTAAAATGACGTGAATGAATAAACAAAGTCTTAAGAATTCCCGGAAAAAACTAATTTAGAATTAAAAGCGTTTTTTTACGGCAAATATAATCATCAAACTCAAATAAATTTTATTCCGTTAAAGCAAAATATTTACCAAGTACCATTTAGAACACGTAGATTTTTTCCCTATTGGTGTTGTAGGATTCTACGACTCTGATTCCAAAATTTTTGAATCTTGTAAGGAAAAATAATATAAACAGTTAGATGTGTTGGGGATGCGGAGCCAAGCTCCTATTTCAATATCATTTTTGGTCCGGGGTATTGATTGTGTTTGTTGTTAAATTATTGTTAGCAATTAACATATTTTAAGGATCACACAGATTTTGAAAAGCTTACATATAAATTTTAATCTTTTTATAGTAAAGGTCAAACTTGAAAAAATATTATAATTTTTGGGGCTAAATAGTCAAAAAGTGAATGCTTTATTTGGAAATTTATAGATAGCAATATTTAAATACTTTTAAATATTTAAACAGTTCTAACACTAAAAAAATGAAAAGGTTATATACACCTGACTAAAACGTGTTGTGTCAAAAATTCAAAAACTTCTAGCCACTTCGTCCTCATTTAATTTTGTATGCCATATGTTTGGCATGTCCACCGAAGATATTTATCATTATCCACCTCAAAATTTAGTAACCTGTTTATGTCCTTCCACACCGATTTTAAAAAACAGATTCGCTTCTCAAAAACGATTTTTCAGTTTTTTTCTTATGTTTATCTCATTGCCCTCATTATTGGTGACTGTTTGGATGTATGTTCCGAATTTACTAAGGAACTGGAGCACTGAATATTCAATTTCAATTCTTATGAGCGCACGTCTGACGTTGGTCCAAATCTGGCAACAAATGCGGAGCGTTTCCCGCTGCTTATCGCTGCGCAATCATGCACGGACAATTTTCCTTCCATGGAGAGAAGTGGGTTGAGACGGGATTCCCGCTGCTGGATCGACGCTGGCGGTAGATCATATAACTGCAGCTCAGGCCTTTTTATGGCGTGCGTGTGTGCCGCAGCGAAAATCGCATTTGCCGCAAATTGATTGAATAGAAGAGCGGCAGAAACGCTTGCGCCTCTTTAACCCCCTTATCCTTGGCAGCGAGCAGATCAAGTGGACCGTTTGCATTTATGCGATCTGCTGGCTCACGAATACATAAACATATCGGGGGACAAAACGTTGTAATCTAAAACGCTATGGATGGAAACGAGGGGTGTGAAACAGGGTATATTTGTTCGCAGAATAAACAGCAAAGTTTCACTTTCTGCTGTAAAAACTGTTTGGATGGAATCTTTGAAAACAAAAACAAATTATTACCACGCACAAGGAAATTCAATTTACATTATGGTGACGTCAGCCCGTTGCAAAAATTTGAATAAAAGGCTAAATAAAACAATCTTTTCCTTATTTCTGTTTTGATGTTTTTGGTTTAAACTTTTAACTGCAGATAGTATCTTTAATTCTGGGAAGAGTTTTTGTTTGCCACTAATGAGACTTCATTAGTGAAATCTGCTCTAGAGCACGAGCAAAAAGTTTCCACCCATTTGCACTGAGTCTGAGTTCCTGCGATTCTTGAAAGAATTAACCCCATTAAAATTCAAACACCTCCATTTTTCACGGCCCTCGAATAAACAAATTTCAAGCCATTTTCGTTGCGCCTCCTGGTGCCGCTTTTCCTTTGGAATTTTCCTTAGGCCGCCATTTATTTTTGCTTTTAGGGAGTCAGTCGTGTGTGTCGCCAACATGAAATTCTGATATGGCGCGGCGGCCGCAGATCCATATTACTGATTGCTCTTTCGCCGCCGACGCCAAGACGTCATCCTGCGGGCGATAAAAATATCAAACGGCAGCCAAAAAGTTGGCCGAAAAAACAGACACTCGCGCGAGCAGCGCAGAAGGTAATAAAAACGGAAGAGATGTGAGTGAATGTGTGGTACGCATTATTTTTATTTGCGACGACCCAATGGCGTCATCTGCCGAATCTAGATTACCTTTCCCTGCCACCGCTCCAGTTTCTCTGGCAGCGCAGAAAAAAAGTTTGATTCTTCATCGACGATTTAAAACAAAAAAGAAACTTCCGTGAAGTCTCCGGCGTTTTTGATTGCGTTTTGCTTGTTCACCGGGGAAATCAATCGGCTCGTAACGTATTAAACGGTAAATATTTGAGGCTGTTGATTCTTTTCCTTGCATTTGGCCGGAGCTTGACGTGCTGTTTTATCGCGACGCCGCAATTGAAAGCGGTCTCGCGAGACTGGCGCGCAGCTCCGGCCAGGTTTGCCTCTTTTCTGTCGCGCGCTTTGTTCTCACTCTGTCCTCGCTCTCTTTCTCTCTCGGCACACAACACACGTGGGTTCCATTTGTCACAATTAACGCCACCTCGAAAACTCTCTCGCGAAACTTGGGGCTCGGCAGTCGGCGGGCGTCGTTAAATACTTTACTTCTCTTTGCACGTTCTTTTCTCTGTCTCTCACTCACTCCCTCTCAAAGAAGAGACGACGCGGCGTTCTGCTCTCTCGCAGATAACATTCATTCCTCTGCTTTGTCTCTTTCTCTGCGCGTGGCGTGTTTTAATTATTAACTGAAATTTGCTCATTTGCCTTTTTGACGGGCGAAAATTACAAGGCACCGGGGGATTGCTGGCTGCGCGCTCTCTTTTCGCAGCCCGACAGAGAGCGCCGCGCAATAAAAGCTCTGCTCGCTGCTGATATTTGCGCGCAAATTATATGAATATGAGACGAGCATGTTGACAGACGCGCGACGGCGAACGCGGCGCAACGAGAGCGAGTCAAATAATTATCTTTCAGAGCTGGAGTGGCGCAGGATGCTAATTAAACGCACTTTTGTATCTCAATTTTCCTTCGCTGGCGAAATGTAAATATACGCAACTCTCTTCCCCGTCATTTTTGACTCGAATGCCACGCCGAGAAAGTATGTGTGTGTGTGTGAGAGAGAGAGAGAGAGAGAGAGAGAGAGAGAGAGATAGAGAGAGAGAGAGATAGATAGAGAGAGAGAGAGAGAGAGAGGTTCAAAATTTGTGTTAAAGTAACTTTTAATTATACCAGGAATGCACATAAATTTTGGTCTTGTGTTCGATAGTTGGAATTCAATTAATTAAAATGCACTTGTAATTAAGGCTCCACATTAGAAAATCAACGACCGTGAACCGTGATTGATTTTATCTATTTTATAATCACAGAATATGTTGTGATGAAGGCCGAATTAAAAGAAGAATAATGGGTATCACACGGTTGACCCTGCTTGTGTTTGTTTCTAACCACCGTGTCAGCAAGCAGGGTAAAAAAATGTTAAACTCATGTAAGTTCTATAATAAGAGTAATGCTTCACTCACAATCAGCAATCTAGTGTCTTTTTGGCAATGTAATAATATCTTGTGCCTAACTAAGAACAAACTAATTTGTTGAGATATAGAGTAAATAAAAATGAAATTAATCAGATTGCAAAAATATTGCTAATAAATTTAAAATTTAATCACTATATATATTTCTATGTTTTAAATATTTGATAGAAAGGTAACTTTAAGTAAAAAAATACTAGTTGAAGGCTTCATGAAGAGATCAAATATAATGATTTGATCTAAGGATTGCAATAAGATTACAATTTTTCCAGCTACCCATTTTATGTGGAAAAATTAGACTATCACATCATCTTCCCTAAGAGAGCGGAGGTAGCAGCATTTTTTGCGTTGCTGATAGAGAAATTCCTGTAATGCTTCTTGCTCACTTGTGTTGTTCACAAGGGCAGAATTGATGTATCCTGTCAGATGAGGAAGAATTCATGTTTTCCATTCTCTGCAGGGCAGAGGCGAAAGTTGCTCACTCGCTCAGCAAAAACTCGACAACACAGACATACACGCGAACAGCAGCAACAGCAATGCGTTGTATTGTGCGCAGTTGCGCCTGATACATTTTCCCGGCAGATCAAACAAATATATTACACACAAAAGAAGGCGGCGCCCCCACGCTCGCTCGCCTATCGAATTGAATTTATGATATATGCCACATTTGGCCGTGCGTCCTCCTTTCTCCACAGACGCCGCCGAGATGTGTTTCCCTTTGAGCGTGTGTGTGTATCTATTCTGTGCTTTCTCCGGCGCAATACTTTGGCAAACACCCAAGCATCACAGACGCACCTTGAGCGTCGTCCAAAAACACAAGCGGAATATCAGACGCAAAGCACAGCGGTGGCGGAAAAGGCAGCCGCTCGTTCATCACGCGCCCTCCGAGTAAGGCAAATATTTCATTTCGCCAACCGACTTTGACGAATTCGAATCAGCAGTGTTCGCGAAATGATGGAAAACGAAAGAGCCCACTGCTGCTGCTGCTAAAAATTTCCCTCTGCGCGATTCCACTTGGTGGGAGAAAATTCGAGGTTAGCTGTGATAAAAATCAAGGACGCAATATATTCAACGACTCCTCTCCGTTAAAGGAAAACAGCAATGGCTGAACGTTTTGTTACTCGTGGAATTTCTTGATTAAAATCGATGGAAATAGTAAAATTCCGGGCGTGTAGTAAAGAGCTGGCTGATTTGCACCCAGGTCAACATTTGATTATCTTACATTTGCATTGCAATGACGAGTCCATTTGGATTTGGGGGGATTGCGAATACTTTCCGACTTGTTATACTTACTGGTTCGCAGCATGCATTAATTAATTTCAAGGGACGATTTCCTTGCGTTTGAATAAAAGAACTTGGTGTGGTAGCAGTTTACTTTTAACACTAGCTGGTTCTTTTCTGGACTGAGCTCCCTCGGAGGGCTGCCACTCTCCGGGTTTAAGACTGAAAATTTTTACACGGGAGTATAGGGATCTCCGGGTTTTTGAGTCCAAAATCCCCGGGTTTTAGCTCAGGAAGTCTGCCACCCCTACGTCCCTCCAATGGTGCCGGTGCGCCCGTGATATTCGTTTGTGATGTTATTGGGACGCGGAGTTTTTGCTAGTTGATTGCAATCAAGAGGTCACCCATCTCAAAAGAGGTGAATCAATACTATTATTATTATGTTTGTTTATTCCCACTGTCATAGCTACAAAATTTAAATACATCAAATTGAGACATGGTAAGAACGGGCAAACAAATGCTAGCAGATAAATAACAATTCAATCTTTTTACAGCACGAGCTCTTTTGCTTTTGAACTGAACCTAATATCCTGGATGTTAGTCTCATATGGAAGATTTTCTCGCAACTGCTGACAACATGTCTATTATTTTAAATTTATCATAAGCTTCTTGAAATTTGTAGACACGATATATTGCATAATTATTAATGGTTTAAATGTTAAATTTTGTCTCACATCCAGTTACATGGCATTGCAAGCTCAGGCAACAATCTTGAGACAGAAAAAGATTATAAACTTGACTCGAATTAAAGGAGCTTGTGCGTCTGGCTGCTCCAAGGTAGGCAAAGCAATCTCTGGCGTGCTTGTATATATGCTCCAGCAGAGCAGAGACGCGTGCTAAGGCTGTTTTGCTGCCAAGAATGTCTCGGTGGAAGTGGCAGTTAATTAACGCTTAAACTGCCATAGAGAACCGATTTGGCATAAAGTTCCTCCCATCTCGTGGCGGAGAGAACTGGATGCAAAAGTCCACTTGAAGCGGCGGCGGATGCAGCTGCCGCGCGTGCCTTGCCCGTCGGCTTTTCAGCCAGCCAGCGAGCAGTGTCGGCTGAAAAACAGGGCTTATTGCACACACGATGCTAATAAATATCCCCTGCTTTGGAAACGAGAGACGTCTAGCTCGCGCTGCATGCAGACGCAGAGTGCATTAGGGGCGAGAACACGGCATGCAGAGTGGCTGGCTGGCTGGTTGCTCGTCGCTTGCGCCTGCTAATAACAGCTTGCGGCGCGGTTAATTAAAGCAAAAGTCGACAGAGACGCACACGCACCCTCTCACAGCGATAACCTGCAGGGGCAGTGCCAACAAAAGCACCGAAAGGTCTAACGCTGAGCGTTTGAATAATATGCCTGTGTCTAATTAAAGCTTGTTTTTTTGATTGTGTACAAAATTGTGAAACAAGCTTTTGTGACGGCTTGATTTGCAAAGTGATTGTTGTTTTTTCAATTTTAATTGAACAATTTTGTGTAGTTTGTAGTTTTTTGCAATAATTGTAGATTTTGTTTTAAATTACCTTTCATACTAATTTTAATGTTCATGATGATGATGATGATATAAACTTGTAAGGCACGACAAAATATCGTTTTTGGTTAAACAATTACACAATTTTTAAATTTTGAAAACCAAATAAATTAAAATTCCAAATCATGGTAATAACTTTGTTATCTTTTTTTTGGTTTAAAATTTGCATTAGCCGTTTTGCATATTTTCTGTATAAAAATAACTAAACGTTCATATAAAGTTATGATATAAGCGATAAAAGGAGGTAAAAAACACCAGATGCGTTGATAAATTTTTAATCTAAACGGCTGTGCATTTTGAAAACCACTTTTATAATTTAGATTTTATCTTGTAGCCTTGAATTACCTTTCCAGCAAAAGACTCTTTGATTGTTAAATTTCTAATTAGTCCAACTTTCTGCAGCTCCTAACGGCACAGACTTTGACGCTTTTGTCTCGCACTTCCCTTTGACGGTGTGCGTCTGTTGTCTCTTAAAATGTTATGAAGCTTGATCGTGTCTCTCATGTTTCACACAACCGTGTTGTAATCCCTCATCTAACGTGTTCCGCCATGCACACTTCTATTCAACGTCGGCGGCGAATTGTTGGCGCGTACACACCTTGCTTTCTTGCTCTCGTGCGATCGCTTTATTGTCTCGAGACGCACGCTGTAGCTTTCAATGGGACGCACCGTGCGATAAATTCCTAATAATTAATTCACTGCCTTCCTTGTCTTGTTCCAGGCTAATAACGGCGAATTCCTCCAAGGGATTACGAAGACGCGACAAATGGAGGTATGCAACCCGCTCTGCATGGCGGTTCACCAGGTTGCAGCACAGGTTACAGTTCGCATGTTTTTTGTTTTTGTTTTACTTCTCTTCCGTCGCAGCATCAATATTGTACATTTTCGTTCTTCAGGGACAGACTTATTTAGACACAGACGCGGAAAGGAGCCGTAATGTGGTAAAGCCGAAGGGATTAAGCCGCATTTCCCTCCGTGCTCTCTATCAACGGAATTAGTGCCAATTAAATTAGCAGCGGGAGGATAATGAATCTGGTTTTGTCGGGCAGCCAGCAAGCAAGCGAGTTTCCCCTTTCCGCCGAATCTGCTTTAAAGGGGAGAAAGAAAGAGCGGAGTAAGAACGGATTCTGGCTCTAATAATTAAATACCTCTGCTGCGCTCGCATGTCGATTGGCCAGGCCGCCCTCTCATTTGCTTTGCCCACCGCTCTTAATTACCCTGAGCGTGCCCAAGCTCAAACGCTTTCCAGCCCTGGCTTTTTCACGTGTGCTCCCATTCGAAAGCATCCCTCCATCAAAGGCCGCAGCTTGTGTTTGCGTTCAGCAGACGATGGCGAAATTTGGCGTGTTTTCCGCACCATTGACAACCGAATGTTTGCGCTAAAATTTCGAAGTGAATTTCGGGATGACTCCTTGCGTGAATATTTCAATGCTGCTAATTTCATTTCCTTCCATGAATTTGCGGGCTTGCTTAACACTACTCAATTAATTTCTCACCGCAAATATAAACAAATAATTTTCCCTCTTTATTAATGTTGTGAATGATCAAATTATTTTCTGGTCAGTATTAATAAATTTGCTTGATAATAATAAGAGTGCCTTCCACCAGATTTGGAAATATACACATATATTTTTTTAACCTCTGCACAGCACTTCCCGTGGGCTATGAGCTCACTGGGTCCCAGGCCCCAATAACACCGCCGAGCGGATAACATGTGGCCGCAAAGGAGCTTCGGTCCAAAGTGGCCATCTTTTCGCCTCCACACACCGAGGTCTTTTAATTGACATTTGTCCATAAAGCCGCTGGAAAGGTGCGCAAACCAGCAAGTGGCGAGTCGGCGTCGGTGCGCCTCCCAGCCCGTTGAGCAATTTGAGCATTTCGAGTCACTAAACTAACCACTTTTTGCCATCTCTGACATTGGATAGCCAGTATTAGATCTCCGAACTGCTCAAATACCACCCATTGCTTTGACACTCCTGAGAAATTCACCAACTATAGACAGACTGGTCACGCGATTATATGGATTCGAAATTTTTATCAGCATCTGCTGCAGCGGGGCAATAGAGTGGAAATCAGGTTTTGTGGCGCTCGTGAGGCCCCATAATGCGAGATTTGTCCGGCCAAGTGGCAAATACTTGTGGCATCACGGATGTTTAATTAAATGGATTCTTCTGCTGCGAGCTGGTCCAATTCGCGTTGAACACAATGCCAAAGGGTTGGCCCCACGTTCATTGCAACTATGGCCTCTGGCAAAATATTTCGCTCGGCCAAATTCCTCTGCCCGCTCCAAGGAGCAAATGCCAGACTGGAATCCCTTAATTGAATAGATTTTGCACTCGCAAATTCCTCCTAATAAAGAGACGAATCGGTTGTTCTGTGACTTCATCTGCGTACGGAAATAAATTCGTGACCACAAAAATCATACGGAACATCTCCAGGAGTGTTTGGAATTTCAATAAAATGAAACATCCAAAATAAAATAATATTTGCAGTTTTTATTTAATTTTTGAAGGGATGTCTACACTGATATGATCGTTTTTCTTTCTCGAAATGATCGTCACAGCAATACATGTTTAAAATTTGCACGAATTTTTCCTGTGGTATGACCATCTTACTTTCTTTAAAGTCGATTTTATCAATAATAAAAAATCAAAACAAATTTATTTCCCATTTAATTTACAATTCTGGATTCAAGAAAAAGGACAAGATTTATTTTTAAAGTGAATGCAGTGAGTTAAAAATGTATCAATTTTATAGGGTTGAATAAATTATATCTTTGAGCCAAATTTCAAATTCATATTTTCTGATGAAAGATTATTTCTTAAAACAAATCAATCACATTAATAGATGAAGTGACTTATAATGAGGCAATTAGCACTCTCGAAATTAATTGAACTGATTTCTGTCATTAAGTTGCCGCGATTGAAATTAAAACATTCAAAGGAAAATGAAGCCTCAGATATGCGTAATGGCAGATAATTAATTCCTTTGGTGCGTTAGTACTCGTTCGTTTCATAAGAGTTTCGGAAGAGCGCAAGTTTGATCGCGAAGTTCTCGTTTTTCAGCTGCGGCTAAGAGCAGCGCGTCAGTCAGTCTATTAGCACGCAGTTGTTGAGCCGCACTCGTAATTAAAAAACTTTGCCGAGTTAATCGCGGGAAAGAAGTCGGCGGCGGCGGTGGTGGAGCGCACTAATACGTAGTTGGCCGCCTTTTCCGATGCCCGTCGGATGGCTGTCCGCCCAGTCGAGCATTTCTATTCAAGACTACAAGAATGCACACCCTCGCCGTCGCTTGGTGCACATCTTTCGAAACAAGCAAGTCGGTCGAGCAGCGCTGGTCTGAGGCAATCTTAAAGCGACCGGCTTTCGAGGGCTGTCGATTGCGCTGTCGCTTTGTGCACGCGAAACTATGTCGCTAATGCCTCAATTACCGCACGACCAGACTTTCTTTGAAGTCGCCGCTTCTAATTGCTTCTCTCGCCGCAAAAACCGGAGCAAAAGGCAGTACGCCTTTTTCCATCCTCGGCCCAGGCACTTGTCAAACACTGCAAAACTTATCTGCAAATATTCTGCCTTTGACACGGGACAGAACAAGCTGTCGTGAATTTCAAATCCTGCTGATGTTTCCACTTGACTTCTGATGTATACATTCATTTTTTTACTCATGGATGAATTTTGTTGCGAAAATCTATCTCTAGATGTGTTAGCAATGGCCTCTGCTAATTTTTTAAAATTTATTGATTCATTTAAAATTAAACAAAGTATGACAGTTCAAACTGTGTGATGAAATTTATTTTATACGCCACTTCAGTTTGTTTTATGTCCCTCAAAATTAATGTAGTTAATTTTAGTTTGTTGCTTTGCAATTTCCCCATCATCGCCAAAATTTTAATCTTTTGAAAGTTTATATGAGTTGCGGATTTTAGCAGTCAATTGGGACTTCAAACACTCTTATATTCCTGAGAGATAAAATTGGTAAATCAATGGGTTCAAGTTTTAAAGATTTGTTGTCAGATTTAGAAATCAAGTCGGGAACAAAATAAGTGAATGAAGAAACGAAAATAATATAAATACAATTGTTTTTGTCGAAACTCCATAATGGATTATAGTTTGTGTGCAAACGTTTATTTATTTTTAATATTTCATTTACATTTTGATCTATAAAAACTCAAACATCTTTTAGCTTGAGGATTCATGCTCATTTCAAGATCTGGTGATTGCAGATGTATAGACGGTTGATTCATAGCAGACGAACAGCAGTCATCTTGTCTGAAAGAAATATTTGAAGCGGTAAAATTCTGTGCGTTTTAATGAACATTAAAACAGCTTTTGCACCGACTATCGCGCTTTCACCATCATTAATATGTATAAAATTTCTTCACGGCGGAACACACGCTTCCAGCAGCGTAATGGTCGCCGCACTGCGCTGGCAGATAATCTTTGATGATTTTCCTTTTTTTAACGACGGAAAATCTTTTCAGCGAGAGCGAACGAAATTTCCCTCGGCAATTTCTGCACTGATCCGGCCGGCTCTCTTTGCGTATTGCTCTTTTTTCTCGTGCAATTTCCTGCCGGCTAATGGCACAGTGTCGACGTTTTCGACGCTCTCACTCCCTCCGCCCTCCCGCTCTCACTCGCGCTCAGAAGACGAATTTGTGCCCATCGATTAATCTTAAATGTGATTGTCATGTCGGTGGCGGCCGGCCGGCGGATTTCTTCCACTTTCTTTTCCTCTCCAGCTGCTGATTCTTCCCAACTGTCTCACTGGAAATTTGTCATTCAATTGAAGGCTGCGCGAGCGCGAATAATCCTTTATCAGAATTTAATTAAATCCACCCCCATTGATAGCGGCAGCTTTTGTGACACGCGACCTGAATTGAATCCGCGGAAATATGCGCGTTTTCAATTCTCAAAAGGAATGTTACGAGCGCCGACAATATTGTGAATCTCGGCTGTCTACGATTGCACACTCCAGCACTGAGCACAAAGTTGTCGTGATGGCAGGCCAGCCGCTTGACAAAGACGACGTCCACCAGAGTAACGAGCTAGGTGTTGCGAAACTTACTTCTTACTTAGTAATAAGTTCAAGAGCACTCAAGTTGTGAATCACAATTGGTAAAACATTAAATTAACCCTTCGCGCGCGCGCCTGCTTCCTTCTCTCGCTCTGCCAGTTTCAACTTACTAATAATTCAGAGACGCACACGCTCTTCTCGCAACAAACTTGCTCGAAATTCAACACCGGCTTCGAAGTTGCTGTGTGTGTGTGCGAGGATTAGGCCGTGCAGCGCTCCCGACATCGTTTAATGTGCCAGGATTAACAATCATGTACACGGCGCCATCTTTAATTCTGATTCAATATGTATGATATACCCCTCAGGCTCGGATTTCCCAACACCACTTCATAATTTTCCGAAGGTTATTTAGATATCTTTTAAATAAAATGAGTAACAAATTAGTTTAATTTAAAAAATAAAACAAATTAAGATATTAACGAAATGGCTCTACTCTGCGCGGAGGTGGGATGGAAGGCTTTGAGTAGGATTTTGTGAGGAAAATTCAATACCGCACGTACTCGTACATTATTGCGGCTTTTTCGGCTCCGAAATAGTACTTCACCTACAAAACAAAACGCGCCTACCACAGTGTATTAGCTGCAGAGAATCAGCGGTTGTTGAAAACGTCGGTCTGCACTCATCGCTGAGCTATCCATTCTTATTCAACTCGGTGCAGAATGGAGCCATTATACGTGAATTTTATTCGCTTATTGATTTCGCCTGAAAACGGCTGTTGCTATACTGTCACAGCTTCGACTCGACCTTGTTTCTCTTTTCCCCAGCTCCAAAGATTGTAATTGGCGATAATTCTAGTTTTTCTTCCCCACTCACCCTCTTTTTATGTGGCAACTGGAGGGATTGCGCTGCACACTGGTTCTTGTCGCGAAGCAGCCGACGACGTCGCTTTACTTTTTCATTGCCGCCAGACAATCAGCAGCAAGCAGGAGTAGTTTCTTATCTCGGTCAGCGTCATTTATCTTGCTTGCAAACGATTGAGTGACACGCTGATCCTTTCGCCTTGTCGCTCAGGTCCGACTCACTTTCTCAGGCTATTATTCTTCCAGCCCAACGGTAAAGCCTTTCTGTTGCTGCGCGACACACGGGCACACATTTTCCACCCAAAGCACACAAAGCATCGGAAAACTTCCAGCAAGGTCCTTCCTAAAGCAACTAGAATTTGTTGGCGAGGAAGAGGATTAGCCGTGGCAATTCCAAATGAAAGAAGTTTTCGTGTTGCCAATTGAAATCTCATCATTTGACCCCAAAAGAGTTTATGACTCCAGGGACACGAGGGAGATTTGAAGGCTATGCTCTAAGTTTTCACTTAATCCTTTTCTGAAAAGGAAAATTGAAAACAGTTTGTCCAGGACCTGTGAAATAGGAGCTCACAATAAGGTTTATTCAAAATCCGCTTTTAGAGCTAATTAATTGTTAATTTTGCCCGGTCAATGCTTTGTTTGTTTCTTTCATAAAGCGTGAGTCAGAAATATAATAATTGGTTGAGAAACTGATAAAATTGTTTCAATTTCAAACAATAACTACTGTAATATTTTAAAATTTCCTATCTCGTTAATTGGTTTTAATTCATGGAAATAATTGATTGAAAAATAATTAGTGGATGTTAAAAGGAAGCCAATCTTTTCTTCGCTTCTAGTGAAATATTTCCCATTCAATAACATTATTTTACATCTTTATTTTAATTAATAAATGAAATTCCTACAAATGGCACCATTCAGTTATAGCTGGGAGGCACTAATTGCAAAAATTGTTAATTGTCAGCTGCTCCAACTTGCCTGAGAAATGTGTCAGAGAGGCGAGGGTCTCATTAATTAATAAATAAATTGAATTTGCGTGACGGCAGGGTTTCCCGCACGCTGGCTTTCGTTCAGCGTTGTCAAGTGAAGGAGTCGCCGTCTTGATCTGTAGCTGCAGTAATGATAATTATTATTCCCTGGCCCCGTCGACGCGCCACACATACACACACTCGCATAATGGAGAGAAACGCGTGTAATTTGATCTTGATTAATAATTCCGCTCAGCTCGTGTGTATTAGCAAAACCTGGCACGTTTCGCGGCGTGTTTGCTCTCTTGTATTCAATATCGTGCCCCGTGAATGCGCCCTGGATGGATATGTATTGATCAAGTTTCCAATTCATTATCGAAGCAGAGTGCACGAGCCGCGCGCCTGCCTCGCTGCTTCAATGCGCGGCTTGATTAAGAAAGCAAATTTAATGAAAAGCACCAAGTTTCAACGTGAAAGAACTCGCTTCTTCCTCGCCGGCTAACAAGCGCAGCAAGCCGAAACGAAAGTAAAAATCCAAAGGCTCTGTGTGCATGAATGGCACCCTTTTTCTTGGCTGCAAAAACACTGCCAGCTGAGGATTGAACCGCGGGTGCACATATTAATTGAGTCGGAGTTGGCGTAATTCATCGATGAAACCAATTAACTATTAATTAATGCAGCATGTACAGCGGCGCCGTCCGCTGGGAGAGAGGTAATGCGTTTGCCATTCAAAATCAGCCGTGCCCTGAGTTACTGCTGTTGTATGTCACTGACAACCAAAGGGATGATGTTTCACGAGCGGGTATATATTGTGTCATCACAAGCCGGGTCCAGATTAAAATTATTGAATAATTAAAAGAATCAAGCTTTCATTTATATGCTGTGATTGACAAATGTTTCATAATCCGAAATGCAATTAATAAATCATAAAAAATGTTGATCGAATCTTTTGATATTGTTCATTGTAATATACATTAATAAATGGTTGTTCAATCAACTAAAGAGTGTTCTCATTTAATATGTAAAAAACTAATTTCTAGTATATGTAATTGGAAAACCAAGCTGCCAATTGTGCCAACACTAGTAGTGACGCCTTTTGTTTGCAGAAGTACAGCTGGGGGTTGAAAAGGCCAACCTCTTGCCCAAGGATGCACACACACACACACACACACACACACGCGTGGGTTAGTTCATTATTGCCAGATTTTGGCAGTACGCACGTCGAGTTTGCTGGCCTGCGGCACAAGGTGAAAGTTTGCGCCTATTGGCAAATATAATTTGCAAGGTACGCTCGCGGTGCGTGAGGAAGGCGAGCGTGAAATTCTCTCTCTCTCTCTCTCGTCGCTCCTCATCTTGCACGCCGGGGTGACTTTAATTAATTTGCAGGTACACGCCGTGAGAGCGGGCGGGCGGGAACTGTGCAAATATTTGATATGTGTGTGCGTGTTTTGACAAGTAGTAGTAGTCTGCTATTTGTTTCTATTCAAGGCGACGAGATGAATGCAGCACTCAATTCCGTAGCGA
This sequence comes from Cloeon dipterum, assembly GCF_949628265.1. Lineage (NCBI taxonomy): Eukaryota > Metazoa > Arthropoda > Insecta > Ephemeroptera > Baetidae > Cloeon > Cloeon dipterum. Next base: position 12,127,001 of record NC_088786.1, read on the forward strand.
GGCCAATATGAAATAATAATGAGATCAGCTCGGAGCGGCACGTCACCGAGAAACCACCTCTCGCTCTCTCTTCCGCAATTGAAATTACCCTGTCTTGGCTCTGCCGCGTGTTAATTCATGCATGCTTTCGTAATTCATCAAAAATTGACACGCGCCCACGGAAGGGAGCCGCCGACGTACAAGGTGAAATTGAAAACTTTGTGAAAGGAAAGTGTTGACGCGCCCAGATTTCTGAAACGACTTCTGCTTCTCTCTCTCTCTCTCTCTCTCTCTCTCTCTCTCTCTCTCTCTGCATTTATAACGGGAAAAAGTTGCGTATGAAATGTTGACGTGTGCTCTTGAGGGGTCCGTGGAAAACACGCCCGAATGTCAAAGCAGTCAACGCGACGAAAATTATTATATCGATTTGAGAGAGCCGGAAACTCAGCGTTGAGACGGTAAATTGCGCGACTTTTCTTCCTGCCCCGCCCCTACCGGAAATTAAAATTGATCACAAGGATTTCTGCCTGCTTTTAATTATTTCGTTCTCTGCAATGGGCTTGCATAAATAATTCGAAAAAGGGGATTGTAAAGGCCCATTTATTTCTTCATTGAATGGTGTGAAAAAAATAGTTTGTTGGTGGAGGAAAATCGTCTTGCTCTTGCAGCAGAAATACATCGGAAGAAAAATATTAACCTTAACAGAGCAAAGAGAATGAAAAGACTATTTAATTGGTAAATTAATTTTGTTTTTGCTGAGCGCCTGCCTGGTTTAAAGTTATGCCACCGGCTCGTCGTAAATGCAGTGCCAGTTGCATATCTTTCACTGGCGCGTGCGGCTTACATTACTTCAATTTGGTATAAATTGCAACAGGGACTGCGCCGCCCCGTTGAACATACGCTTCGTCAGTGATCCGAATTAATTCGCCCAATTAAATCGAGCCGCACTCACGAATAAACAGGGTTGTTGGGCAAATCCACGCTGATCAATAACCTCTTTAACCTCCAATTAAGTTCCCATTTGTCTCTCACAGCTCAATCGGAATTTATTCTGCGCTCTCTCGAGGCAGCACGGCAACTTCAAGAGCAGGCTTTTCCAGCAGAATGAGCGGGGATGTGGAAAATTCGTACCGCACCCGACGCCGAAATAAGCAGCGGGGAAAAGTTTTTATTTCTCCCTGCCAGTCTTCACGCCCGGAAAGGTGACAATCCATTTAATTCAGTTAAACTTTTTCGATGCTATTTGGACTGGCGTACAAAGTGGGTGAGAAGGGTCGTTCTCTGTCTTTGTACAGACCGAAGCAGAAAAGAAGACACAAAAAGCTCACATGGCGTGTGCGTGTGTGCACACATGTGAAGGGAAAAAAAGAAAAGAAAAGTAGGCAAAGGGAAAAGTTGGCGGGCAGATCTCTAAATTATTTCCAACATCGGCGCGCGCGGCCCAACGAAGAGTGTCCCTCTCTGCTTTTAGCTTTCACTATGATAAGTCTCTTCCTCTTCTCGATCCCTCTCCGTGCGGGCCTCTGGCGTACTGTGCCAAGAGCGACACATCAACCCGCCGGCGTTTTTCCCCAGTGCACTTTCACTAATTGAATTTAACACTGGCGAACCGCGGCCAGACAACCGCATCTCGCTCCCAGCAGCAAAATTCTGCTGACTGCCGCCTCTGCCTCTGCTGGTAGAAACTAGGCTAAAAGGCTTGCGATTTGCAAAAACTGCTAACGTCCCAGTTGAAAATGCCAAGCTGCTTTCTCATTCCGAGCTGGCATTGTCGTCTCGCTTGGCCGGCATTCGTGTCTGTAGGAATAAGTGGACAGTGGGAAATTTATTTCTGTACTGATCCTAAAATTTTGCCGAGTGGCAATGTTCAAGCTGAAAAAAATATATACAGCCAACTCTTTTCACTTCTTGAGAAATTGTATAAATTAAAAAGTCTTCTTTGTGATAGACAAGAACACTAGCACTGTCATTTCTATCAAAATAAATTTAAGCTTTAATAGCTTAAGAAGAATTTTTCTTATTCGTTAAGCTGAACTGTCTAGTTATTTCTTAAAATCAAACTTTTACTGGCAGCACCAACCTCTAAAATATTTATTCCTTTTGTAATCACGTTTTAGAAGTAAGTTCCTCGCGTTTAATCTCTCTGGGGTTTCTAATCCCCAACCCCAGCTGCGTGGGAACGCAAATTCTGTCAACTGTCGCATAATTTCCGTGTTGTTTCACTTCTTTAGTGTCCCACTTTGGAAAACTATGCAGAGCGTGGCACAAGTCAGAAAGCAGAGCGGGGGATTTTCCGCGGCGGCGCGGAAATAATTTTATTTCCACGTCCTGTGCAAATGAAATTTTAATCGAATAATAAAATTTAGTCTGCAGAGAGCGCAGGAGGAATTCAATTTCAGGCCGGCACAAGAAGTTATTATTATATCGTCTCGTCATCGCGACGGCACCGCGCGTTTATTAATTATCTACGCGAGACACGGTTAATACGATTGCCATTGTTATTGCATTAACTTTGCCTGCCTGCAGGCGCTCGATTTTCAGCTATTCTTTCGCCCCTTTGTGCCGGGAATGTTAAGAAATGGCAGCGACTGCTTTGCGTTACCCAATACGTATTATATATAGAAGATGAAAAGTCGAGCGTGGTTGGTTTTTCTTTTTCGCTGAGGCAGTGGACGTTTGCAGAAAAGTTGCGGCTTTCATTGTGATTGGCCTCGCTTTTTGCTGGCGAGCACAATTACGAGAGGGGCGGTGAATTGAATTAAAATTCCCTTTTTATTAGGGATTTGCAGGAGAAAAATGGCGGGTGGTGCTCAGCAGGCAAGGCGAAATGTGCAAACTTTTTATTTCATTTCAGTTCATATAATTCCAGGCTGGGTGGGCGAAGTTTGCAGCAGCAGCAAAGTTTCGAGCTGCTTCGTTTCATCGGCTGCTGCTCTGTGTTATTTCTCCTGCTCAAGTTGTGAAGTGTGCTCAATTAAGCAACACTGCTCTGCCGCCGCTCGCCCGTCCGCCCGCCCGCCAGTTCACTGTGTGCCGTGTCTTTTCATATATAGCTGAGCGCCGAATAATGAAATGAAAAGAAAAATTCCACCAGCCGCTGCATATTCAAATATCATTCGACGAAAACTTATATTGTCTAAACGTGGAGCCGACTTCATACATTTTCCCTCTCCAAGTAGCGCTCTTTTTCGCCGCCCGCCACCCGCGTCGCGTATATATATATTTGAGAGTCCCCTATTATTCGGATTGAATTGCAGGAGCAGAACGGCGATGCCGTTTCTTTTCAATAAAACAAAGCGCAGCAATTATGTTCCATGAATTTTTCAGCTCCCTGGGAGAGCGCAACGTGTGTTTGTTCGCCGAGTTCACAGAGAGAGAAAGAAGAGAGTGTATGGAAGATTATATATTGTTTCTCGTGGAACTTGGCTGTCGTTTTTTGTTCGTCCTAAAAGAAAAGTGCCTCAAAGCGGAACGCAATTATATCCGCAATGAAAATGGGAAAATGCGCTCCGAAGAGCAGCAGCTGACTTCCCTTCGGTGCATGAAAAATAGAGTTGTAAAAAGGACAAACGAAAAGTCCTTATTCTTCGCTCACAAAGGAAGCGGGGATTTGTTTGCACAGTGCAGCAAGCTTCGAAATGATAAGTACGAAGTTCTACACCCTTACCGAAGTAATGCAGTGCTTGGCGTTTGAAAACAAGAAATAGCAGCAGAACATCTGTTTGGAAATATGAGGATATTATGCACTTGGTGCACAATTCATGCAAAATAAACTGCTGGAGTTGGCTTTCAAAAGCTCAGTCCGTATACACTTCATGAAGGTCGCACTCGGAAATCTCAGAGCACCAAGAAAATAAAACAATGGTACCCATATCCCACGGATATAATCCAAATTGCTTTTGAAGGAAATGATAAAAGCTATACTATGAAGTTTTAAAAGCTGTAAAATTTTAAATTGGCTCTTCTTCATGTGCCGAATGTTCGGAGAAATCAGCGAGAAAAAATATTACCAATGTGCTCGTATACTGTACAGCAATTTATGGATGTTAAATATAAACACATTTTTTGTGACCCTAACAAAATTAGAAAGAAAAATCCGTGTCAAAGGGACTCTATCAGACGTGTTTATTCCCAATCCTGTGTTTTTGGCGTCATGAGCGAACAAGGCGGATTGTGCAACGCGACAGAATGAGTTTAGTGCTTCTCACGCGACAGACGATGCACTCCTCCTCCGACACCACATGAGCCCGCGTCTCGCTTTTAACGATTTATTTATGAGCGTTCCGGCGCGCGATAAACCCCTTTTCCAGGGTCCACTTTATTGCGTCGACCCCTGCAGTTGCACAAACACAACGGCGGCGGCACTACGTAATCGCGTTAATTACGATTTACGCGAGCCGTGCCGAGATTGCCGCCGCCGTGCGCAGGTGAAGTACGCGCGCGCACCGAACAGAGATGATAAGAAATGAGCCGACATTCATGATTTTACGATCCATTAACTCGGATTATAACCTTTTGACACTGGCTGCGCTATGGTAGTTGTGCCGGTTTTACGGCGGAGGAATTTGCTCTCTCTCTCTCTCGCGCGCCCGCTAGCTCGCATCTCGTCATGAATAAGACGTCGACGAGCACACAAACACTCGTCGCGCCGGAACGATAATTGGCAAATTGTGCGCACCCTTCGCACTTGCTTGCCTCGATATGGAGAAGGGCGAGCGAGGCGTAATGCACATTTTGCTATTGTTGCTGTACAACGTACATTGCCACTCGCTCCGCCCCTGCGAAATCCACTGTGCGCCACTTCTAGCGCGCCCAAGTCGTCAAATTTCATGTGCTCTGCGCAAATAACACGAGTCCGATGCATTAGAGCAGAAACGTTCTGTATATATATTTTTTGTTACAACCACACCTCTCTAACCATCTTCAACAAACTTGCCCTTTAAAATTCGGCGCTTTTAATAGGAAGCACTACACACCTTTCTATAAATATTTTGTTAAAGCAATAATCCGAGTAATTAATAAATTGATGATGAAGTGATTGACTCTTAATCTTGAAAGTGCACATATTATTTACTACATATACAGTCTACTAGATTTGAGGCCGAGCAAATTTACACGTACAAGAAAAGGAGAAGAAATGTTTTTTGACAAACCTTCAACTTCTTGTGTGGCTTGCGATTGTACTCTAACCTGTATCTTGATAATATGATCACTATAAAATATCTACAAAATATTAACACGATAGTTTCATTCGTAGTGATTTCCGATAGAAAAACTCAACTCAAATAAGAAACATACTCCGGCTCTTCCTCAATGTACAAAGGCCTGCTTCGTAAGCTGTTATAACATTTGTCCCTACAACGTACAAATATGTACATACAATATTTGCAGCAAGTATACATTTCCATGAATTAAAAATGTTGACCAAGTATAAAGGAACATTTTTAATTTTTTTAAAGTTGCCCAGTTGAGTTATAGTTCCATCAGTGAGTTCAGAAATAAGTTCATGGGCTATGAGTTGCAAAATCACTTTCGATTTATTTTATATTTTTTTCGATATTTTTTTTGCGAATTTCGAATGTTGAAAATTTGCAAATTACTCGGATTCACTTTGTGCTGAGAGAAGTTATTTCATGATGGAAATTGAATGCAAAAATAATCGCAAATGGCACAGCCAAGTGTTTTCATTACTATATAAATAAAATAGTTAAGAGCAACAAGAACAATATATTTTGTATCACAGAGTTAAACAACTATTAATAAAAACAAGTTATGATTAGTATACATGTTATTCCTTTGGCGAAACAAATTTTGAATGTATCTGATAAAATTTAAAACACGAGATTTTAATCGGCGCATATGCAAGAAATTTATTCAAAAATAATTACTGGGCGCAAAGGAAAAGTGAGTGAGATAATCTGTGTGGAATTCAAGAACGCGTAATAAAAACCGAAAATGTCGGCAGTAATTATCGCATTATATCGTCTTGTCAAATTATTTTTGTTTTATGTGCTCAGCAGGTGGTTGAGTTTTTCTCATTGCTTGCGCGCACATTATGTAGGCGGAGAAGCGGCCGTATATTATGCACTCGGCTCAAGACCGGAAGTTTATGATTTTCATTATATTATTATTGTATTCCGTGCTTGCGACCACGCCTCCCGCCAGCTCTTCGCCGGCTTCCTGTGAAAAAGCCACAGATCGCGCCTTCCATCTCCTCCGGGGGCGTGAATAAGTGCGTGTCCACTCCATTATTATGCGAGTTATTGTGAGTGCGCGGCAGGCATAAATCTCCGAGTGTCACAACCACGCGCTTTTTATGGCCGAAATTTCCTTAAATATCACATCACCGTTCTGCTTGTATTGTATCATTTTTCTGGTCTTGTGTGTTCCGGACGATTGCTTTCACTTCTTTGAACGGTTTGGTATCGCATAAAAAAACACTTCTCTTGTGAAGTAAACTATCATGTATTTCAATATTTTGTGATGGGAAATTCTTTTGAAATTTTATTCGAAGGCATTTAAATTTTTCGAGGCTTACTTTGTTTTTTATTTGGCCTTGGGTGAAAAGCGGTAATTTCCTGCCGTTACACATCCAGGCGGAACATAATGCGATCGATTATGCAGCCGTTTAGACGTGAGTGCCGCGCGGGCTGCCTAACCGAAAGTCGATACCGCACCCGGCGTGCAGCATAATATTTATTTCACGCTCGCCTCCTTGCATGGGCATCGATTTCATGCGTCGGTCCTTTTATCGTAAAAATTTGTGACAGCAAAATAACAATAAATTTGTTATGTGTTGTGCTCAAAGAGGGTAGCTTCTGCAGAGAAAATCATTTCGTTTCCAAAGTTAACTAGCGCCTCGCGCTTTGATAAAATAGCTGACAACGTTTCCGTTGTTTTCTATAGAAAAGAATCAATTAATTAAAGCGATATAAAGTTGAATTAGTGGGATGGCAACATTTCACTGTTCCTTTTGATTCTTGCCAATATTTATTCATCTATTCCTAAAGAATAAAAATTTTAAAATTTAAATCGAAAGAATACGTAGATATATATTTTATATATAAATATTGAAAACATTATTCTGAGAAGTTAAATAAAATTTTGAAACAAAAATCACGCAGGTAATTTAATGGAAACTAACCAATAACAAAATGTTAGTTGCTTCTAATTTTATTAAAGAACGTATTCTACAATTTTGTGCTTCAATGAAGATATAAAAATAAATAATACTTGAGATGGAATCAACCATCGCAAATATTGGCCAGTGAAGAATTAACGCTGCGAACAACACTCATGAAAACCATGTTTCTCAATTTGGCGCGGAGGCAAGTGGTGGAAAATTGCAAAATAATGGAGGAACCTCATTACCAAATGAAGTAAATAATTTTCAGGGGACGGTGGAGGGTGGTGGTGGTTGCTGCTGCGTCGAGGGAGCAGCCCGCGTCCCCCACTCGGCGCGCTTTTGTCGGTGGCTGCCGGTAGAGGCGTGCGGAGAGCCCAGCGCGGCGTAGTCTGCTGGAATATACCGCTGAGGCAGCTGTCTCTCCCATCAGTCGAGTTCGGAGCGTGATCGCGAAAGGAAGTGCGGCCGCGCGACAACGTGTGCACTTAGCCACACGTACTCTGATTGTGAATGTGACATGCGTTTTTTCTGACTGCGAACACGAACATAACAACGAGCGAGTGCAACCGAGTGGACTCTGCCGCGCGCAGAATGCACCAGTGTAGTGGACTTTCGGACTTACTATGACAAAATGCTAGTTGAGCGGTGACGAGATGCACAACGTGAACTTCTCGATTTTGGTGCTGGGCGCCCTGCTCAGCGGTGCCGTGCTCGTCAGCCACGGCTTCAGGTACGAGGCACCTGAATTCTGCTCGTGGGCCTTGGAAAACAACGAGACCAGCCGGGTCAGCGTGTTGTGCAAGGTGCGCACTTTGGCCGGCGAGCCGGCCGCCAACCGCACGTCGAACACGCCGGCGGCAGCGTCGTCGTCGTCGTCGATCACGGGCCTCCAGGCCGACGGCACCAGCAGGCTGCGGGTCGAGTGCAACGTAGTGCTCTTCTACGAGAGCATTCTGTCACCGGGTTTCCTGTCACGGCTGAACCAGCTGGAGGACCTCGAGATCGAACACTGTAAGTTGGCCCAGCTGCAAGAGGGCGCTTTCTACGGAATGTCCAGTCTGAAAAAGCTGGCCGTCCGCACGCACAACGGTGACTGGTCGTCGGCTCGTCAGCTGGACGTGACCGAGGCCAGTTTTGACGGGCTGAAAGAGCTGCAGAGCCTCGACCTAGCGTACAATAACATTCGACACGTGCCGACCAGCGTGTTTTGCAGTTTGGCAAACTTGAACGAACTCAACCTGAGCCACAACGCGCTGCAGCACCTAGACCCAACCCTTTTGGGTGGCACGTCGGCCGATTCTGTGCTGGCCGACGAGGCAGTAGCCGACGGTGACGAAAGTCCGTCGGGCGGCAGCAGCAGCGAGGGCTGCGAAGTAGACGTCATCACACTTGACGTTTCCTTCAACAACTTGACCGACCTTCCCTCGGTCCTTAGCTCGCCTCGCCGGCGCCGCTTGAAACACCTGTACGCGCAGAACAACCAACTGACGGCGCTCAGAGCCTCCTCGCTGGCTGGACTCACGTCCCTGCAAAAGCTGAATGTTTCCAGCAATCAACTGGTCGACCTTCCTGCGGTGCCACTCAGGGAGACGTGCCGTGACCTGCGAGAGGTGAACTTGCGCGAGAACAGCCTGCACGATCTGCGAGATACTTTCCAGCGTCTGGAGCAACTTTTGGTGCTTGACGTGGCCAAAAATCGACTGGTCAACTTGGGTTCCTCACTCGCCGGCCTCATCAGACTTATTGTGTTGGACTTATCCGGCAACGCGCTCACCCGTCTCGAGCAGCCGGCTTTCAAGGACCTTTACTCGCTGCAAATTCTGGACTTGCGCGACAACGCAATAGCCAATGTGGCGGACGATGCTTTTCTGCCGCTCTACAACCTCCACACGCTGAATTTAGCAGGTAACAGGCTTTCCCGAATCGGGCCTTCTCTCCTCAATGGGCTGTTTGTCATGAGCAAGTTGACGCTCAGTCTCAATCTAATTACCGAGATCGATCCAATCGCCTTCAGGAACTGCTCTGACCTGAAGGAGCTAGACATCAGCGGAAATGAGCTGACAGAAGTGCCGGCGGCTCTCACAGAGTTGCCGTTTTTGCGAACGCTCGATCTCGGTGAGAACAGAATCACTGGTTTCCGTAATGGCTCCTTCAAAAACATGCACCATCTGACAGGGCTCAGGCTGATTGACAACAACATTGGCAACATAACGGCTGGCATGCTTTGGGACCTGGTTGGCCTGCAGGTGCTCAGCATAGCCAAAAATAAAATTTTGCACGTAGAACGCGGTGCTTTTGAACGAAACGAACGGTTAGAGGCTATCCGTCTCGATGCCAATTACCTCACAGACGTAAATGGTGTCTTTACGGCTCTGCCATCGCTTGTGTGGCTAAACTTGTCCGACAACCACTTGGTGTGGTTTGACTATGCCTTTGTACCACTCAGCCTGCAATGGCTTGATATTCATTCCAATTTCGTGGAGAAGCTCGGAAATTACTATGAAATCAAAGATGGCTTCCATTTGCGCACCATCGATGTGAGTCACAACAAGCTGACGGAACTAGGCCCACTCTCTATCCCTAACAGCGTCGAAATCTTTTTTGCCAACAACAACAAAATCACCAAAGTCACATCAGGAACCTTCGCGGCCAAGCAGAATTTAACTCGAGTCGACCTTTACGCCAACGACTTGGAGTACCTTGACCTCAGTTCACTGCAAATATCTCATCCCAATGACGAAGGACTGCGCATTTCCACCGACGAGGATGGTGAATTTCCTGGTTTGGAGATAGCTCGGCCGCTACCAGAATTCTATCTTGGTGGCAACCCTTTCCGCTGCGACTGCACCATGGAGTGGTTACAGCGAGTCAACAACATGACTCATAACGACCACCTTCGCGGCCGCTACCCCAGAGTTATGGACCTCGACGATGTTGTGTGTCGAATGACGCATTCGCGGAACATGCCTCCTTCCGAGTCGACTACCATGGCGCCGGTGCACATCCCCGTGCTTGAGGCGCGCTCGTCAAACTTTTTGTGCCGTTATGAAACACACTGCTATGCACTGTGCCACTGTTGCGACTTCGACGCTTGCGACTGTGAGATGACGTGCCCCACAAACTGCACCTGCTACCACGATGAGTCTTGGGGCGCCAATGTCGTCGATTGCTCGTCATCAAACCACATGACGCTGCCCTCGAGCATACCGATGGACGCCACGGAAGTGTTCTTGGACGGAAATAACATTCGTGAGCTGCGAAACCATGCCTTCATCGGTAGAAAGAAAGTGCAGACACTGTATGCAAACAGGAGCAATGTGGAGACCATCCAAAATCTCACGTTTAACGGACTGAACTCGTTGCAGGTGTTGTATCTGCACGAAAACAAAATCAAAGTGCTGCGTGGTTACGAGTTTGATAATTTAATGAGCCTCCGCGAACTGTATCTGCAGCACAATCGACTGACGCACATCGGCAACGCCACTTTCTTGCCGTTGATAGAGCTGCGTCTACTGCGACTTGATGGAAACAAGCTCGCTAGCTTCTCTATGTGGCAGTTGCAAAAAAACAACCTCGTTTTGAATAGTTTGTACTTGAACAGCAACCCTTGGGCGTGTCGGTGCCGCTTTGTGCACGCTCTGTTCGAGTGGGTGCAGGTTCCGAAGCGAAATATCACCGACGGTGGTGCCTCCAGGTGCTTGGAGAACTACAAGAACGACGACATCTGCAGCCACGAGGAAGAGGACGACGACGACGTCGTGTCGACGGCCGTTTTGGGTACGTTGCCACGCCTCTTTATGAACGACTACCTGCCCACGGTGGTCGGCACCCTGTTCGTCGTGCTGCTGGTGATTGTGCTGGCGATTCTAGCCTTCGCCTACCGCGACAACGTCCGCCTGTGGGTGTTCGCCCGATATGGCATCAGACTGTTCCACAAGACTTCCTCGGCCGCCGCCGGCGTGTCGGCCGCCTCGGCCACTCTGGCCGCGGTCAAACGAGAGGATAAAGACAAGCTGTACGACGCTTACGTGTGCTACAGCCCCAAGGACGAGGAAGGTCTGGTGCACAGCATCAGCACCGGCCTCGAGGACGGCAACCCTTACTACTCGCTGTGCTTGCACTACCGAGATCTGCCTCCAATCGCCGGCTCGCGGGACACGGCCATCTGCGAGGCGAGCGACGCTAGCCGGCGCGTCATCCTGGTCGTCACCCGCAATTTCCTTCAAACCGAGTGGCCGCGGCGGGAGTTCCGCGCGGCGCTACACGAGTCGCTGCACGGACGCACCTTTAAGTTGATCATCGTTGAGGAGGTCGGCGGCCTGTCACCAGAGGTCGAACGCGACCCCGACCTGCGGCCGTACCTAAAAACGGCCCGCCGCATCCGCTGGGGCGACAAACGCTTCTGGGAGCGGCTGATGTACGCCATGCCCGAGGGCAAGCAGCGCGAGAACATGCACATATTCCGGCAGAACCTCAACTACACGCTGGACGGAAGAGGACACCACCACCCGCTGCACGCACACCATAGCATTGTTTCGGGCACAATGCCCAGCAAGCGGAAGCAGATGAACGCACCGCTAAATAACCATCCCTTGTTCAGCATAAAGCGCGAGGACGGCCACGTGGTGTCAGCCAATGCGCCCTCTCCGCGGCTGTTGCACGCTGTCGGCAGGGCACCTGTCTACACCGGCGGCTCCATCAGTCCGCGCTCCTCGGAGCACATCTATTCGTCCATTGACTCGGACTATTCGACCATGGAGCGCGCTAACATGGCGCCTAACGTCCGTGTCCTGCAACAGCAGCAACCACCCCCGGGGCCACCGCTGCCGCAGCACCAGCATCCCAGCGTGTGGAGAACTGCCACCAACACCACTGTCGTCGACCAGGGCGGCGTCCAAGCTTATTTGGTGTGATATTCGTCAAGTAATTACTACCCCCTTCTGCTGTCTCCTCTGCCGAGCTAGAAACTATGCGTTGTTATTGCTTTTTGTCTTCACGCTGCCAACCGACGAGACAGCCCTGAACTCACTCACACGGATATTTATAAATGTGAAGCCGACCCAGCACGAAATGCCGCCACTTTCCATTCCAAAAAGGTAAGATATTCTTTTTATTCTTCTTTGTTCTCGATTATTTCGTACGGTGGAAATATTTTGATTCGTGAATACTCCGAATATCTCGGCGTTAATTACGCTTAATTTGGCACAAAAATTAAAATGTATTCCCCGGCAGGAATTCAGGTGCCAGCCAGTTTGCTTATTTAATGGTCTCTGAGAAATTCCGCTATCATGTCGAGACATAAAAATCATTAAGTGGGAATGTGAGTTGTACCGCGAGACAAGATTCTTTTTCCATGTGTATTTAGTACAAATAAAAGATTGCGGACCTTTCAAGAGGTACACACACAAAAAATGAAAGATTCTCTTTTAGCCTTTATTTGTGTTTGCTGGCGACGACGAGAGCACAAACAACCGGAACAATTTATTTAATGCGCACGCGTTGCACAGTGGGTATTGCTTGCTTGTTAAAATTAAGAGGAGCCGAGTAGAATGATGGATTGCAGGCAGCTTTTTGCGCGATTTTTCCGCTCAAAGGGTTGCGAAAATAATGACTGTTGCGCGCCAATTACGAATGGAAAGTGTATTCAGGCTGCTGATGATGATATAACCCTTTCGCTCTCGCTAGCCCGGTAAAAATCTCAAGGTCTGGAAACGTATGCCAAGTGCTAATTAATCGTTGGCAAAGGAAAAACGAGGCCCGACACTGAAAATGATGAATCGCCTCTTCATCCATTGACTAATTACCCTAATTATTTCCATTCCTTAATGTAATAAAAATGATAGTGCCCACCGATCCTCCCTCGCCGGCACTATTTATAATCGCATCAGAAATGTATTATTATACCGTCGCGCCGACTGCCTCTCACAACCGTCTTAACGTTTATAAACTCTAGTTTCGCGGAAAAAGAACAGAAAGAATAAATCTCTGCCATCCCTCTCTAAAGTGTGTTATTATATCATAACATTATCGCTCTGCTGCTTTTTTTCAGGCTGGTTCTATCCTTTCTGTCATGCAAAGCTCGGGAGGTGGAGCCAAGGAAAACTAAAGTCAATTTTTGTGTAAAATTACTAGCTAAATTGCTCTAGTTAACACAGTTGACGGGAAATGATTATTCCAAAATTATTTTGGCCTCCACTACAAAGTTGAGTGGATTAGCGTGCTGTTATATCTTCAAAAAAGTTGGCACAGGGATCCTTCTGTAAGCTCCTCTCTTGAAGCACCTTCCTACGTTCTACATATAGCTAGCTCCCTGTTACACATACAAGAGCGAATTTAGGGCAGAATTTATACAATAAAAAGGCCGCTGCGTGTATATGTATCGCAATATTACGGCGGTGAATAAGGAGGCGGGCCGAGAGCGAAGAAGGCGCAGAATGGAGAGGAAAACTTATTCTGGCTCAATTATTATTATCTTGCCTGCGCACACATTGTGCCGGGGCACCCTTTCGCCCCGAGAGAGCTTAGTTTGCGAACGGCGTTATTTGCGAGATAATTTCGTGGTGTCTTAGTGGTCGTGGCGATAAATATTGGCGCGCTAATTTATGACCGAATTCACAAACCCCCGCCGCCTGCGATATGCAAAACAGCAATTTCTCGCGCGTCTGAATGGAACACCAGCGCACTGTATTATTATTATTGCCGCAATTTATGGCACTCGCGGCGCACAAAGCACTGCTCCGTAAGTGTAATAATTTTATCTCAATTTGCTCCATTTTATTCTTTAAAGAGTGTGACATCTCGTAAAATATCTCCTTCGTTTATTAACAATTTCTTTAACTTCTTGAGACTTTTCCTTGTGCTTCTAAGTAAAAAGGAAAACGATCCTGTTTATTCCCGTTTTGAGGACCTTTGGCTTTTTGGGTTGGCATCTCTCCGGTGGTCACGCGGAAATGGTAATTCACGGGCCCTTTCGCAATCACGGTCAAACGCACTCGCTCACCTGCCATCACAAAGAACGCGGGGGCGAAAGTGGCGTGTAATACAACTACATGTATAATCCCCTGCTCTCTCGCCCTCTCGTGCTCTCGCGGCAAAGTGGCTGCAGTCATAATGGCCCGTCGTTTAATCGATTTCCAATGAATTACACCTCTCTCAAGACGAGCATGCGGAGGTATTTATATACAGCCTCGCGTTTTTACACTCGCAACGGCAGCGGATAAAAAATAAAATAACAGCAGCCCGACGTGTGTAATTTCTGCCAATAAATTGCAGGCCATTTCTCTCCCCCTGGCCTAAAGGTGCAGCCAAACCCATATAATATATGTTCGGTGTGGCGCGCGAATTACCTCCCTTTTATGGAGTTCTCGCGCGGCGCGCGCGGGGTAAAAGACGTTCGTCTTTTCGGCGGCGATCATTTTCTCCCGGCACTGGCGGCGCATAATGTGCGGTATTTTTCATTGCAAACTCATTCATTTCGGCCCGCTGGTATCTGGGGCCCCGTTTTTTATTCCATCTGCATCGCCGTTGGAATTATACGGTGCCGAGAAAATAAGGAGCCGCGGCTCTCGTCATCATTCCTCTTTTTAACTGCTTATATCAAACTTTAATCCAGATCGGGAGAAAAGTTGCTCTGGCGCTCGCGAAAGCATAAAAGCAGACGCCTGCCTAGCTAGGTGTGCCATTTTTTCAGCACAGGAGACGTCGCGGAGACTAAAGAGTAAACCATTAAGGCGGAAAGTTTCGGCTGCTATATTTCTTGAATTAAATTATCCTGGCTGTCGAGTTGAGTGCCTTATTTTAAGGTAGGCTGCGCACCCTCTTCGCCGAGATACGGGCTCGGCTGCACTTGAAATGAGCCGGCGAATTATATTTCCCTGATACACTGCATACTGTAAAAAATTTATGTCGCTTCTGATAAAGGGGACGTGGAAAACGGTCCTTGAGTACAACATTTCCAATCCTCCTCTCGATATTCAAAGCCATTATGAAAATGACGTTCACGACGAGAGTTGTTACCCCTCGATCGTAAATCAAACTCGATTCATTTTCTTTGACGACAGTATAATTTGATATAAAAAGTTGGGACTGTTTTTCACTACCCCAAATAGCAAATGTAACTCTTGCACGATTTTCGGGAGCTTTCCTGTACCAAGCAGGGAAGCACAAAATATTTCATCCAACTTTTTCCTCGTTCAAATTCTTTGACCACAATTTTCTAATTTTCTCAGTGTGCGTTTCTGCGGCACTGACTGAGCGAACTCGCAGCTGACGCCGAAGACGAAAATTATTAGCACGCACGATGAGATTTTATTTCACTTCCCCCCTGAAACGTCCCTCGGCACTTTTTAGTGTGTATGGACGCGCGCGTACAAACACAAAAACACTGGCTGGTTTTATTATGCGCCATGTTTATTTTTCTTTGGCGCGTAAAAAACAACTCCCTGCCTCTTTTTATTAGAAATAAACGCACCTTTTTTATTTTAATCTTCCCTCCCCGTTTTAATGGTCTCTCTGGAAAACCAATCGTCGACTCAAAAAGTATTGTGTCGTAGAGGTAAATAATTTGAATCTTGATAGTCCGCATGTGTGTTTGCCTCTTTATTGGCGTCGTGGGGCCGGACAACAAACCCAATTTATAATACGGACAATTTTATATGCGCGCGAGCGCATGAGGAGAAGAAAAAATTAGGCGTGTTCACCTTTTCCGTGCATTCAAATTTGTTCCTCTCGAAGGTGATGGCCATCGGACGCAAGACAAGTTTAAAATTACGCGTCGCTCTCAAGTGGGAGCCGAGCGCGAGGGGAGAGGAGAGCAGGTCGATAATTTTGTGAGTCGCCCCGAGCTGTATCAATACAGATGCTGATGATGATGGGACCGAGCTGGCTGCCTCACCGAGCACATTTTATAAAGTTAGAGCAGCAGCAGTAAATCCGATATATTCGAGGCAATCGGTGCAGGATCATGCCGTTTGATGGAGCCGGTTCATTTGCATTAATATTGATTTCTGGCTGCGTCTTACACTCCCGCAGCACAGAGTGTCAAAAGTTTCCCCAGGAGATTAGCTTCAAATTTTCAAACAAGTGGCCACTTTCTAAGGATTTGCGGAATTCCGGGCGAAACCTTCAAAGATTCAATCAGTGACAGGGTTCATTGCTTGGTCGCCGGACCTCAAAGTTCGGAAGAGTTGTATGTAAACGCTCTCGGTCTTGAGTAAATTTACGAGAGGGACGTCGCGTCTGAGAGGCTCTTGACCGCACGGTGCACATGCTCTTTTTGGCCGACCGGCGAAAATTAAGACCTCTACTCGTACGTTTTATTAAGTGGATCTGTCCTTAAACAGCGCAATCGAGCAGTTCCTGCAAATTTTTTATTACCTGAAATCCAGCTAACGTTCTTATTACACTTACTCACGTGTGCAGTAATTTTTTCCGACAGGATAATAAAATGGCAGAAATTATACATTCGGCTGCCGGTGGACATTATTTATTTTTCTCGGCTAGCTGCCGAGCCGGAATGTTTAAAGAGAAGTCGTGTATATCGCGATGAAAAATGGGTCTTTTCACGTAAAATTGCGAGAGGACCCGGTTCGCGTGTGCTGCAATAATAATTTTCAACCGCTCATGTGCGCGATTTGGAAATAATGAAACGCGATACACAGACCAAACTGAAAAGAAGGCGACGAGAGCACTCTAAAAAATTATCACCGGCGTCACACGTGTGTGCGCATTGTCTCTTCCATTTTCCCAACGGCGACAGGCGAGCCGGCAACAATTTCCATTTTCCAGCAGTGCAATTACGGTTGCGAGACGACTTTCAGTTTATTGTTGCGGAAATTTTGAAGCACGATAAACACTCTCAAATCTCGGAAAGCTCTATTTTAGCTCTAAAGCTGTTTATTTTTGGTCCAAAAAAATTTGTCTGCCTATAATTAATAGGTAAAATAATATCATAATTTAATTCAAACCTGAGCAAGTTTTTTTTTAATTCAAAGACTAAAAAATCCAAGCAGCAAATTTCCTCTGGTGAACGATGATGATGAAAAAAGTGGGCTGACTTTTTGCCGGTGTAGAGTTGCATCTACTCACGCCATAAGACCACATTTTCGGTGAAATTTGTGTCACACGAGCATCCTTCATCTACTCTCTTCTGCACTTTTTGCCGCTGAGAGCCTCGATTAGTTGTGGTCCAATTTTTCTCAAATTTTACCGTTTGCCTCTCCCAACCTCACTTTGTCTTGTTTTCGGGCATAATTAAGAAATTCTTGATAGAGGCTCGTTGTAAAAAGCTGTTCTGTTGTGTTGCTTGTTTTTTGAATTTCAAATGAAGCTCATCAGCAGCAGAGAAGAGCAGCGCTTAGCTGCTACAGATTTCTAGACGAGTATATGACCCTTATTTTTAACCAAGGAGATCGTTTTATTTCTCTCTCGACATCATCATCTCTCCCAACCAACAACTATAGAAAGGCTCCTTTTTACAGAAAAACGCTCTGTCGAAGGGGAGAGAAAATTTGAAGAGCTGCTTATTGTATTTTTGACCATCGGAATTTTCACGGATATTCTCATGTTTTTGCCGCACAAAGAGTTGTCCCACCGCTCCGCTGTATGTTTGCTGGCAATGCGACCAAGATAAATAGAAACCATCCCGCTTTAGTTCGAAAGAGCAGCAGCCATAACTAATTGTAAGCAATGGATTGGGGCTACAAGAGCACAATAATTTTAGAAAATCCTCAATGGTGTTTGGTTCAATAGTCCATTACTTAGCTTGAATTGATCTTCTATCCATTCATCGAAAATCAGAACCAATATTGATTACCAGCAGGATAACTTCTATTTTTTCACAATATCTTTTAATTACGACTTACCAAAAAAATAGATTTGCATATTTATTAGGAAAATTCCAATCTATTTTAAACAATTTTTGCACGGCGCTAATAAGCGCAAAGCGTGCCACCTTGTAGCCGAAACGCTTCTCTGCTCGGCTCATTATCTGCCTTAATGACGCTTCACGCAACTTATATTCAAAAGTATACACGGAGAGAGATCAGCAGTACGGAATTTGCCTACTTTAATTGCTTTGGGTAGCAGAATATTGCGCCTGGCCTCATTAAGGAAGCGCGTGTGTTGCGCTGCACTGCACAGACGAGAATAAGAATAAATAGGGAAATGTATTATATACATACATATATGTATGCGGCCCGTGCATGGAGGAAAACGTTATATACGTTGTAAAATTATAGCGGCTCGCCGGTGTCACGAAATAAGGATTGCGCGGCAGCTGCCAAATTTTACAGCCGCCAATAAAGCTCATCGTCTCTTATAGGAGACAGAAAGAAAAAGCCCTAGGTGATTTGCTTCGGAAAAATTAATCGGCAGATTTTGTTTCTAGTTTAATGCCGGCTCGTCATGCATGCTTGCACGCGCGATTTATGAAATTATTTACGACCGGAGACAGATGCTCGCCAGCACGCAATTTTTGGCTCGATTGCAGGCGAAATTGTTTGGAGAGAGAAGAAAAACTGGCGGATTATTTTTGACGACCTTTGTATAGGTTTTTTGCTTCCGAGGGAACTTGACACTGGGCCAGTTCTGTAAAATATATCATATCTTAGGGTGAGAGAGAGAGAGGAGGAAAAGCACTGATGATAATTATGAATAAAAAGACTCCCGATTTGAGAGGTTGCTGTGGAATTATTCTGTAATTGGCGGTCTGCCAGCCGTTTTTATTCACATTTGATAAATTTTTTTCTGATGCTCCGAATGTTGTTATTACTCGTCAGACATTAAAATAAATGTGGATGCTCTCTAACCGGTGATTACGTGTGCGCGCGGACGGATAAGGAATTATAATACAGCAAGCGCGCGCGAGAGAGAGAAGGAGATGAGAAAAAATCTAGGAGAGCGAGGAATCCTCCTCACCGCGACTGGCTTTGCAGTAGCTCCCTAAGGGCACCAGAGGAGCTGCTTCTTCATAAACGCCATCATGGCTTCTTGCTGGCCGGTTTCCGAGCGAAACTGACTCGAGCAACGGACGGACCGACCGCTATTATACAAAAGCCGGCGATAATTGCATGGTAAAACATGATGGTGCGCGCACGGCATCTCTCCGCGTTTCGGGAGACTCATTGCCAGTCAGTCAGTCGCTGGATGCTGCGTGCAGCTCGCCAAGGAATCAAATAAGAAGATTCAGTCAGTGTGTGGCGATGCTGCTGCTGGGCATTATTGAATTTTTCGACTGCAGCGCCCGCCGCCGAATGAGTTATGGCCCGACGCAGCAGTAACACGGCGGCGTATTGAAATTCCAAATTTATTTCCTCGGACAAATTGGAATTTTTCGGCAAGAAGCAAAGCTATCTATTATCTAACGGAGCTCTTCAAACTCGTAAATTATCGTCGGCAAGTGACGGGAAAACAATGTATCAAAATAAATAACTTGGATGGAAAGTTCGATTTTCATTCGAAATGGGAAACTGTCACCACTGCGAGTCAAATTTTCGATTTGTGAGACTTCAAATTACTTCATAAGGTCAAGACGGATGTAGTTTTCCCGAAAATGCATCAAAGCTTTTCTTTTTGGTGCCGAAAAAGCTCCACTATGTCATGCAACACGCATAAAGAGTATACTTTATACTCTAGCTGCTTCCTGCAGTCGGCGCAACTCTCATTCTTCTACTTTTGTAAATTTAATTTAAAAGAAGCACCATAAAACGCGGCCGTTTATTTAGCACCGCGTGCACTTTGCCTGAGAAATTCGACCACTTTTATTACAGTTCAGGGTTAATTAAAAAAGTTTCTCCTTTTCAACATAACATGCTAACTTTTGGCAGCGCTCAACGGCGGTCTCCCGTATTTTTGCTTCCTCCTTGCCAACAATTATGCCGCAAAAATGCACTTGCATATTTCATTTCGGAAACTTTTCCTCTCCCATGAAAATGCGGCCGTCTTGTGCCTGCGAGCACACATACCGAAATGCATGCGGAGGGCTGAGTAAATATATAGGCCACGCGCTAATAAATCGTTACTCGATCCCTCGCAAGCACTAGAGTGGTGACCCCACTTTGGAAAATGGACGGTTTCAAGTCGGGATAATTGCTGAAACGCGGAGAGGAAAATGCCAAAATGCCGCGATTATTTATTGCGCTCTCTCGGTGCGGTACTAACTAGCAGCTCAAAAGGTATAAAGCGACCGTTTAATTATTTTAATACCACCGTAATTTCCTTTGGGTTGATCTCGATTTCCATGTGAAAAATTTGTAAATCGTCGTCGAAAGGGGTTTAGTAATTATTGAGCAATGCGATGATTTAGTGAGCCGCGAAAGGGAAACAAAAGGCGTGTATAATTTGAATAACCCTTTTTGGGTTTCACTTTCCTGCTGAAAACGTTTCCTTGCTTGATTATTTATTATCCTGACAAGCAAATTACTGATATTAGATCATTCAAAAAATTAAAAGACCCTCTGCCCGCTGATTGATGGTTTCGCATTCCTTTCGCGGGGGCCTTGAACAAAAAGAATGAAAAACACCATCCTCAGACTTTCTTAGCTGGCTGCAAATTCACACAAGAATGACCACCAACAATGAGCAGAAATCATGCAGCGAGAAATAATAACAAAGGCGTGTTAAACACAGCTCTTGAGAGTATGTCCTCGTGTTATGCAACCACGAGGAAATTACTTTAATGTTTTTAAATTTGAGAATATTTTATTTCACGCCAACACGTGACGAATCTGCATCATTTTGCGCCAGAGAGAATGTAACTGTGAACTTCTGTGTGCCTATAATTGAGAGCGAATCGAGGTTGAGCATTGTTGCTGACGCTAACCAATTCCATCCGCTGCCCGGTGACACTAAAAATAACAAACAAATTTCCCAGGTGGGAACGGCTGTAAGAATGCCGCCCACCGTACACACAAACACCCGAGACCGCCGACCTGACAATCAACTGCTCGTTTGCTTTCCATTTATTATTCATACTCTTTTCGCACGCTGCGGAAAGGGTTGTAATTTATTTCCCTCGGGCTGCTGCAGCTTCGTACTGTGGTTTCCAAAGGTCTGAGGAGGCCTCGCGAAATTAGGCTATTTCTTCAACTCGTTCCCAGAAAAAATGTCAGTCGTAAATTTCGATCTTCACTGCGGATAAGAACTTTCAGAAGGATGTTTGCTATTAAGGTGTTAGCAAAGTCAAAAGCAGCCGAGGAATCGACCGTTTTCTCAGTGTTTGTGCCACGCAAAAACCATTTGGCGGCGTGTGTTTTTCTTAGGCATCGATCGATCTGATGTGGAATTCAAGGTCGAGCACGACACCAGAAAATGCCCAGCAGCATTTTCAAGCATTTTCAAGCATTTTCCGCTGCTTTATTTATACCCTCTTCCCCGCGGCACTCGTGATTAGAATTCCGCTCACTCACCATTAGCCGCGCCGGGAGAGGTGTTGAATTCGCAAACTCCGCCGAGACTGGGCTCAGGGAGCTCTGTCAATGGTCGCAGCCGACTTGTCACCTGTTTCAAAGTGGCAGCCAAAACGTCTGCATCCGTTTTTCTGCCAGTTGTGCATTAAACTGTGTACATCAAGCAAAAACGGGCGCGCGCAGTACGATAAAGGTTTTCCTCGTCTGCGTTTGTGTGTTGCGGCACTTTATGAAACTTTAAACACGAGCGGAGGATTTGAAATATCGTCTGCGCTGCTGTTGCTGGTTGCTGCGCGAGCGTGTAGCTCAAGCCGAAAGCCTTTTCTTATGAAAACAACGCGCCCCGCATAGGGCAACTTTTGAGTGCGCGGTTTCATGATTAACTGCGCCTTATTGTGACGGAATAACTTCATAGCCGGCGTTGCTCGGGCTACACCGCAATTGTTCTAGGACTAAAAGTTGAAAAGCGTTCGAGATAAAGCAAGAACGAAATTTATTGTATGGAACATGGCGCAATGAAAATCACGAGCCCGTTGCTGACTGATTTTTACGGCGGCGAGAGAAATTTATTAGCCACCTCATTATCATAGAAGGGCGTCGAGTTGGAATCTTCATCGTCGAGGCACACAATTTCAGCGAATTAATTACCACGCACGCGAAACTCGGCGTGGAATTAAGGCTCCCTAGTGGCAAACAGCAGCGAAATTTGGAGCCGGATTTATATGCTCGCCGGCGGCATTCGAGTCATTGAAAATTAGCCCAGGCATCCTGTAAATAATTAAAAGCAGCAGCCAGCGTGCTGGGGAAGAAAGCGAGGCGTTTATGACACAAAAGGGTTGAAAAGGCGTCGGCGGGCGAGAGGCGAGAAAGCGTGCGTTCCGTCCTCCATATCGATCTCCGCAACACACACACACACTCGGCAAACCAGCCAGCGGACCGACCAGCCTAGTCAAGAGTATAAAACTGCTCTGGGGGTTGAACACATAAAACACAAACTTTGCTCTCTCTCTCACTCTCTTTCGCAACGGACGGCCGGGCAGGCACATCCATTTATACATAAACATCATAAATAAAGGCCGCTGTAATCAAATAACGTGAGTTGGCCACGGCTGCGCCAAATTAGTCGAGCGGCCTCGCCGCAATTTTAATTTAAACTTGCACATAAACGAGGCAGACGTACCCTCTCTTTACCTAGTGGCTCCCAAATTAATGTGCCCGCCTCATTAGGCGGGCGCAGAACTTTTGCCTGCTGCTCTGCTCGCTAATTTGCATCCAACTCGCTCTCGTAATGCACCACACAAACTAAATTGAAAGAAATGCACAGTTCATTCGATTCAATATTTTCCTCAATTTCCTCTGCTGGTGTGCACAAAATGAAAAGTAAATCCGTGCCTTCTTGATTCTACCGTCTGTTGAGCATGACGACGCCAAATTTTCGCCAGCACCAATTTGGATGCTTTTATATATAAATGCATTATTATTACGCCGCGGAACACACAGTGAAGAAAAAGCAGGCGACAGGCAGCTGGCGCGATTTACGACTTGCTCGCGGTACGCCTCTATTGCGACGCCGAGGTTAATCGAATCGCGCCCTCGGAAGTGAATAAAAAGAGATGACTCTCAAGTGAAATAAATAACAAGTCGCTGAACCGCCCGCAAATTGCCGAAATCAAACGGACTGATTGTTGTTGTTCGCGGCAGCTGCTTCAAGATCAATAAACTCCACCTTCTTGGCATGCACAAAAAAGCCCATTTGCCGAATTTGCATTTTTCACTGCCGATTTCCTCTGTTTCGTTTGATGTTGACAAATACACCAAACAAAGGAATAAATTTTGTAGAAGTGGAAAGAAACAGCCGAAGATAAACACGTCAAAATTTCCAATTAATGCTCCCCTTTCAACTTTTCTCTATGCAGACAAAGGAGCCGAGCCTCGGAGCGGAGTTTTTGCTCGTTAAGGCAGAATTTGCTCTTTAAGAATGGCGAATGAATAATTAATTTGAGCGAAGAATTTCTTTTGAAAGTGCGTGCGGTGCCCTTGTAACCAATCTCACCCCGGCGAACGCGAGCAAGGAGAGCGACGAGGGCGAATATAAAAGAGGAACGCGCGCCCACATTGTTCTGTGAGCACGGTGTTTGATAAAATTCCCGTCGCCAGTATGAAGCAAGTGTCAAATAAGGCGCAGAAGGAGCGGGGCTTCGAGTATAAACAATGTGCTCAGCTCTCATCTTCTCACTTTGCCTTCCACCACCGTCTGCATCGCTCTTCTAAGGGTTCCAAACGAAAACTTGATAGCTTTCGGCGCGCAGACACATGGGACGCAGCCAGCAGCAGAAACATCTCCTTATATTCTCCTTTCTTCGTCGACGGAAAAATGCCTCGTCTGCTGGAATTCGATCGATCTTCTGCTGCCTATCAAATAAAAGAACAGACTGGCACCAAACACGCATATCTGGCCGGTTAGGAAAAGGAAAACGTCGATTCGAGTAGAGACAATTTTTATTTTCTAAAATGAAGCCAAATTATACTGCAGTTAGTCAGCTCGAATTAAACAATGATCCATCGCCGCCGCAGCCGTCTTGAGGAATTTCCTTTCTTGGAGCGAGGCAGCTGATTCCCTCCTTTTCATTTGTAGCCAGCCCGAACTAATTGTAATTTGCAGTGCTCGAAATAACCTGAAAGCTGCTTTTATATTATTTTGATATGTGTACATGCGGTCTGTGTGTGCATTGTGTGTGAAAAGGAATGAAATGCAGTAGGCTGGCTGATTGTTGGCCGAGGACGCCCGCTGCTCCGCCGTCCAAATAATGGAAAAGCAATTCTTCGCTGCTTGGACCCAGCCGAAATTTATTTCCTCCTTATCTGGAGATAGAAAATGAATCTCTCATAGCTTGTTGCAGCCAATCGTAACGAGAAATAATAGAAGAATCCGTCCTGACGCAACTAATTTGCTGAATACGTTTGACACAATTTTGGGCAGGAGCAAAATTTATTATTTGTGGTTCAAAATTAATGGATCGGAATAATTTATACATCTAACTATAAATTAGGGAAATGCCAGCAAGCCAGCCATGAAATTATGTGGATACTGGCTGCGGCTGAAAATTATACTATTAAATGGGACGGCAACCCTCAGGTAGAAAAAAACGCGCCTGCGGTGCTGCGCTGAATGTCCCCCCTGTTTCGTTGCACCTTTTGTGAAGGTTTTCCTGTCTGCTTGCTGCGGGGGATGCACGGGGAGAGTATAAATTGTGTTTAGTTGACGATTTTAATGGAGGAAATTTATTTATTTCTCCTCTTCCCACGTTTGAAAGGAGAGCTCCGCCTCAGAGGGAAATGTAAGAAGCCCCTACTTTGAAAGTCATACGGGAGTTTGATTATTTGCCCCCGAATCATAAATATAAGATACAAAAGTTGGCAGAATTTTCGTTCAAAATTCGCGTCGATCTTCTTTGAGGAAAACCCGAACGCGGTGTTGCTCCTCTCCTCTCCGAAAATTGGATCCGTGGAGCGGAATTTTTGACACCCTTGGCGCACATTGCCTGTCAGGCTGCCGTGCTCAGCGGTGGTTGAGCGACCCAAAAGCATCCCCTGTGCTCAGCGTGACGTCACGTGGCCCATCTCCCCCCGCACTGCTACTTTTCTCGACCTTATCCTTGATATCCTCTCCCGCTCTTTTCCTGAACGAGTACACAGAATTCTTTTTACCGAGGGAAGAAAATACTAGCTAGTTGCCTGGATGGTTTGCAACACAACAAAAAGTGAGTGCTGCGGGTCGCTAGGCCTGCTTGTATCTGTGGGTCGGGGATGAAGAAGCGGAGGCCGGGACCAGAGGATTTTAAGTGCCAAAGAATGTTAGGAAATTTTACCTACAGCACGTCGGATCCTCTCTTTGTCAGTATAAAGGGCGTTTTTTTATATTATCTCGGCATCTATTCTCTATTAATAATGCACGCACAAAACCCTCGCGGCCGACAGGATTAATTGCAAAATGAAGCGGGTCGAGCCGCATTTTCACGAGTTCAAAGCGAAATTCGGGCTTCCAATTTCAAGAGTTCACCAAATTCTATTGTTATTGACGTTGTTATGTCACTATTTTGGCGCAGAGTGCAAACTGTGATTTGTAATGCAGCATTCCTCCCTTTTAATGCTACTTGGTTCAATTTTTTTTAGATTGTACTCGGTGAAAAACTATTCCCCCGGAGCCTGATAGTGTATTAATTATCGGTTGGCAGCGGTCGGCGGGATTAAGCGCTGCTCTGATCCTCTTGATTGATAGAAACGGCTCCTTCTTCTCGTTTTGCCCCCGCCTCCACCAGCCAAGCACACGTCGAATTTTCCTTCAACGTGATAAGAGTCACGATGATTCTGCGCGATTCGCCGTCGCGCTTGTTTTTCCACATCGATGCCGAACGGGTATTTTAAATTTTTTTGTGCTCGTCTTGTGCTCCGTGTGTGTATATTAACCTGTGGCTCTGATGGTAATACACCGCCCTGCTCCAAAAGTCAATAAAGGCCATCAACTGTGTACACGTACGATAAAAAGAACACAAAAAAAGTTCCAACCGTAAAATAATACCGAGGGCACGCAAGCCCTGTGCCGCAGCCAGCGAACGCACTTTTTGCGGCCCTTAAATGATTCTGTTTCGAAAATCGAGCCGAAGCCGCATCAAGGACTATCAATTTCCTGTGTGTGTTCATGGAAAACTCGGCTGCGATCGGCAGAAGGGGGTTCACGCGTGTCGTAAAAATGTTTACGCACGAAAAAGTCGGAAGACAAGCCTACATGGATGGAAAGAAGTATTTTTGGAAGTTTTTAGGGAAAAGATTAGTTTTGATCCGGGGCCACATAGCAAATTTCATACCGTGAGAATTAGATTTGAAACACACCCGCGAATTAATGTTTTACGTCAGCAAAGCTCTGTTGATTGATTGAACCAACGAGTGTATATCCCAGCGGCCGTTTTGATGACTCGATATCTACTGATGGCCAGTTTTATACTCTGGTAGCTCAAATTGGATCACCAAACCAAACACGCACCTAATCGGAAAGAGCAGCAGGAGGCTGGGGCAAAACAACCTCATAGCTTGGATCTTCTTTGTCTGGCTTCTGGTTGCTGGCTGCTCGACTTCGCCTCTCGCATTTGTAATTATAATCAAAACGAAACCACGCAGCTCGTGGTAATTATCGGTTCGGCCGCAGCCACCGTGTTATTAAACTACAGTTAAAAATCGAATTTCGGGGCTCGCCGGCCACCACAGATAGTCGATACACTGACGATGTGTGCTGTGTGTGTGTTTGTGTGTGTGTATTGTATTCCAATTTAATCCTGGTGTGTATTGATGGAACCACGAGTCTGTGGCTCATATCACGCGTTACAGCGGGCTTTATTTTTTGTTGTTGTCAAAATATTATAGGCAGAAGAAAAGAGCCAGTGGTCTATAATTCAAGGTAACACACAAAGGCTGGCGTGTGTAAGGGGAGGCTGCTGCTTTATAGGCTTTTCTTCTTGCGAGATGAGCATCGCATGCAACCAGCTTTTTCTGCTGCTGCAGGAAAGAAGAAAATGCCTCTCTCTTCGATTCGTACGGGGATTATAAAATACGGAGCATGTGTTCAGCTGCATGTGTGCGCGGCAAAAGGACAAACAACCGAATGCGAGATCGGCCCGCGTGAATTGGCAAATAAAGCAGGCTTCTCGCCGTCCTTCCGCCATCCGCCGCCGGCCAACATGGCTTTGTTTTACGTTCCTCGCAGCAAAGCCCTGTTTTTATGGCCAGACGTGGCATCCCTCAGGCCCTGATTAATTGTGAGACGAATCCCACAAAAATTGTTGTTTATTCGCCGCCCCGGGCCACCCGTAGCCGATTCGAAACACGCATTTTTACTGGCTCGATTCGCATTTTCGGAACTCGGCAAATCGGCTCACCGGAGATGGGTTCGCGCGCTTTGTCGTCATTCTGCGCTGTTTATTGTCCCTGCCGCGCCGCAAATATTCAGAAGCCGTCCTCCCTTGCGTACGCACAGTCAATATAACGACGATTGCCCGTTTTTATTTTATCTCCTCTGCATTTGGCCGAGAGCGACTTTCGGATGCGCGTACAGAGGCCGAGCATGCATGAGGTCAATTATTAAATGAGCCTGGACAGGCCAGCACGGTAACGAGCGAGCAGCAGCAGCAGAGATGCCATTTTGAAATTCCCCGCGCTCCTTTTAATGTAATTTATTCGTCACAACGGAGAGGAAAAGCAGAAAAATACGCTCCGGAAAGTGCTGGCTGCCCACGCGAGAGGCTTTTTTCAAACCGGACTCGTTTTTAACCCACCCAGCAAAATTCTCCCCATCGTACAGCGCGACAAGTGTGACTCAAAAGAAGCGGCGCAATATGTGTGCTGCGTTAATTATTAAAATTGAGTCGGGAAACAAAAGGGCAAACACAGCGTCACATTTCATAAGCACGAAAAGCGATTAATATTCCGGCTGTCCAGCTACACGATTTCAGAAATATAACTATTTTACAACCCTAGCAAGGGATAAAGCCCGTCGAGAAGAAGAATCATGCAAATGGGATGTTGAATCATAAAAATTTTACTGCGATATTTGGCCAGGAGCTCCAAAGATAGGAAAAAACGAGAGGTATACATGCTGTGGTGAATGTGCCTCTCGGTCTATCGTCCCGGGGCACTTTATATACGTATATAAAAAGCTACGCCCATCGGAAGATCGCATGCTTCTTCGTCTTTTCAGCTTTCATGTGCTGCCCAGCAGCCGCCAGGAGCAAAAGAGCGAGAGTGCAGTTCACGCAAGGCATTAGCAGCACACACGTGTGAGCGAGAAAGAGGGAAAAAAGAGAACCACTGCTTTTGCGCCCTCTTTCCTGCCTAATTTTTTTCAATTAAGCTGACTCGTGGCCCGGGCAAAAAAGAGGCTTTTTGTAGACTTCCTTGGAGCCATTTCTGCGAAAGTTAGCACCGAAATTCGACCAAGAATATAAGAAAAACATATCAATCACTCCGTAGTTTTCAAGGTGAAGAAAAATCGGTTCGACTGGGCTGGGTACCGCTCGACTTAAAAGCAAAAGTTAAACTCGGCGTCTGCGAGTGAACACTGCTCGTTAGAAGTTCCCATTAAGGGGCTTGATATTCCTTACGCAATTCATTTCTTCTTCTGCTGAATTTCCCCGTCTATCCGTCAAGTGAAAAATTACGCCCGGAGAGCTGCTGCTAGCTGGTGCGCCCGTTGGTTTGCGACTTTTAATTATTCAAGTGCGCGCACGCTGTACACCCCGCTGAATGTGGTGTCTGAAGGAAAGAGAGAAGGCCGCCGAGCTTAATTGGCATTATCATTAGGCTGATTAAAAATTTAATTCAGCGCCTCTCTCGTCTGGCCAGCTGTCGCTGTGGTGCTTAGGCGAGAGAGCAGATTTAACACGACGAGCTGCTTTTCAAATTGCCAGATGGAGATTACGTGGGGCGCGAGCGTTTCAAGTGGCGGGCCCACAGCCAGCGTCTATCTGCCTAATGGATCATCTTTTACTCTCGCTGCTGCTCGGGAAAAATCAAAAGAAAAGAAAGAGTCTGCTGAATATTCGTGCAAACTCAGCGCTCGCCGCCTTATCTTCCGCTCTGAATTTATAGCACAGCGCAACTCGCGACCAACAATGAGAGCCCAAGCTTCAGATCCGGAGCGATTTTATCTACATTTGAATCTGGGAGCTTCGGCGTGCTGAAAAGTTTTGAAATTGAAATGGATGCCCAATTTGCTGGCCTGGTCACACTTTTGGCCAAATGGGCTACTCTGTGGGAAAGTTTGGAGTTCCACAGGTCGATCAATCATTCTCAAGCCTTATCAATTAGTGTTACCAGTGCAGACCGGCCGAGGGATGAAATTTTTGCCACCGCTGCTATGGTGATATTTCAGGGCTCATAACTATTCATTATACTCGCGGCGTTTAATGTGTCATACATAGCCGTTGGCTCGGCGAGATAAAATTTTACGAGCAGCCAGCGTAAAATAGCGATTTTTGCTGCTCGCTCACTCTCGCTATGCGCAAGACAAAGTACAAATTGCTTTTAAGCAGGTAACACGCCGGCGAATTTGAAGCCACTTAGTGCACTCGGTGTCTGTATTTTCACTACAAAGGCCTTTTTTTCTCGCTCTTTCTCTCTCACACACACTCACCTTTTAAAAGCATTTTTATACGCGTTTTGCATTAGTCCGCCCACGCGGCAGTGCATCTTTGCCGATTAAAAGATAAAAATTCCGGCTGCAATGTGTGCGGTGGCTCGTCCTTCTCTCTCATACTTGCTTTACAGCCGGAACCGTCTGATGATTTACAATTATTAATTTCGAAATGTGATTAACGCCGAGCCGAGGCGGGCGTAGAAAATTGCGCGCAGGAGGAACAACAACACGGCCGGCTAATTCGGCTCATTCTTGCTCACTTGCTAAATATGTTAATTGAATGATATTACCATTCCCAGCCTTGGGATCGTGTTGTGTGTGCGCGCGAAGAGAAAGAAAAGAAATCTCTAAAATAAAAAAGCGGCAGCGGCTGCTGCTGAAGGAGACTAATAAAAGCAGATTTTTACTGCGCCGCGGGTGAGAAGAATAACGAAATCTGCGCCGGCCATCAACTCTTCTTCTTCTTCTAACACTTCTTTTCATTCGGCTAACAACAAAACGAGCGATCATTAAAATGGTGAAAAAGCAACATCTTTCGCAAAGAAGATTACGTTATTGCTCGCGCATGAGTACGATTAAAAATCGCCACGCATTTTTTTTTTTGCATCACGCGCATAAATCTAGATAAAGGGGCGACACTTTGCGCCCGACTCTAATGTAATATTCATGCGGACACGAAATAATCCCATCACACGTGGATGCGAATTTCATGCCGCAGGAATAAATCTCATGAATAAATTTTTGCCTTGGCCGTCAAAAAATAGTGTGTGAGAGAAAGAGAGAGAGAGAGAGAGAGAGAGAGAGAGAGAGAGAGAGAGAGAATCCCGCTTTGGATAATTTGCGCGAAAATTCAAATCGTTCGCTACTTCGGCGTCGGCTCTTCTCAAGTCTGAACTTGTGGTCAATTATTGTTGTCTGCCTCGAGCGTGTTTTGTCAAAAAATAAATTGCTTTTGCCGCAGCAGCCGGCAGGGTTGCGAAAAATATTTGCTCCGAAGTGTCCGAAGATTGTGCTCATCATATTGATTTGTTTGGTAAAAATATTTATTCAAGCCAAATAAAAATAAGAATTTCTAACAGTCAACTCCTCGATCTGCGAGCAAGCCCGGGAAATGGCTTTTTTTACCTTTTCAGCAGAGCACTATAAAATGTTTTTTGATATTTCCGACTGCGCAGTCATGTATCGTTTGTGCACATGCTTATTTCTTGATTCCCGCATGCAGAGTTCGGGTCAAATTTCGCGCCCATTAGCCGCAGCCAACTGTACTTTCGGCCAGCAAAAATAATGAGTCCCAGACCGGTGAAATCCAAGTGCTCAAATATTAATCCCGGACCACTCGGCAGAGTAAGGGAGCAGCGTAATTAATGTAATTACTCATCTGACATCATCGACACGCGCGCCAAATATGGAGAGCCCGAATTTGTCGGTCGGCCGGTAATGCCTTGCAAATTAAAGTTTTCCTCCATCTATTGATTCGGCTCGTTTTGCACGGGGAAAGGATTTTTGCCTCGTAATGGAATAACGCATCAACCGCGTCGATATGTTTAAAAATGGTTGCGATTCGACTGCGGCGGCAAAAATGCTGTCGAACCGCTATTTCGCGTTTGTATACATGCGTATTTTTGGCGCACGCCAGCAGCACGGCCATTACGCCTCGTGATTTGTTGGCCCCTTTTTTCCATTTCCACATAAATACGGCAAAATATCGCGCGGCAGAGCAAACCTTCAGCCGATGACCTGGAAAACAAATAATATATCGGCAGTGCGCCGGGAAATAAATTGCCGCTTCAATCGAGCAACAGCAGCACTCGATCTGCATTGATTGAGTCTGCTGTAATAATGATAATATCACGCTGCTCGGCGCGTAACTGTTCCTCGGTTCGCCTCGCTTAAAATCGCCAGCACAAAGAGTCGTATGTATACTTTTGCACAATGTTTGCAGCCGAGCAATGTAATCAGCGAGCGCATAGATTGACGTGCTTCTTTATGCGCGCCGCTTCAATTGCTCCCGCGCGAGAGATGCATTATTCGACGAAAATCGGCCGACACATAATGCGGTACAGTTAGTTGGCCGCTTCCTGCTCGCATTCTCAGACTATTGGTTTTCGACTGGAACTAATCACGACAACAATGACATTCGCGCAAGTTAGCCGACCCCTACCTGTCTATATGTACCTGGCAAAAAGGGGCTAAAAAAATTTTACTTCTCAGCCTGCCTCTCTGTGGCCTCGACGGTAATTTCACTTTTACATCTTCACCTCCGCCTCTGGAGTCGTTGACCAGTTGAAGCAGCTATTTGGATTTGACATGCTGAGCGAGCGGGCGAACTCACACGCCCATCTAATAGCGCACGGCCCGACAAAATTTCTTCATTATCCGGAATTAAAACCGCAGGCGTCTCTCCCGTAAGGACAGCGTGGGTGTCGCTTCCATCCTCATACTGCGAAGAAATGAGAAACAAAAAATACTTGATTTTAAATAAGTTTTCTCTTGAAGCAAACCAACGGAACAGAATATTGTTATTGATGGTCCCAATGCCGTTACATCAAAATACACAAAGTTTGATAGCAAACAAATATGTATATTGTAGCTTCCAAAAATCTAATGAATTTATCGAACTAGCGTCTGATTCTGATATGATTTTTAACTATCAAAAACAAACGTTTTGCTGTCTCGGCGTTGTAGAAATTGCCTGTCACCGTAAACAACGTCCCTGAGCCTCTGATTTCCACGGGACCAATCATAATTCAGTACTGAGAGCCACATTGCCACATTGGATCAGAGTGACAGCTAATTTTTCAATATTTGCCGGCGGATTCGCGCTAATTTCTGGCAGTGTAAAATATTTGGCCGTGTCAATGCAACAAACGGGATAGAGCTTTAGGCGCGCAGATAATCTCTCTCTTTCAGCCGTCCGTCAGCGGCAGTCGTGAGCCGCAGCCGCGACAAAACCGACAGCAAGAACTACACTAACGCACCCTCTGTGCCGCTCGCTCGACTCGTGACGTCATACATGATTAATGATGCACTAAAGGATTTTGCGTGTTCGCCGTGCCGAAACACGTCCTCTCTCTCTCTCTCTCTCTCTCTCTCTCTCTCTCTCTCTCTCTCTCTCTCTCTCTCTCTCTCGTGCGCGTACTCTGCTTCATTTGCGGTGGTAGCAGCCATTTTTCCATTTCCATTTGGCCGACGCACACACTCACGCACTTGCTGTCGTTTTTTGGCACCCCGAGGCTAATTGAATTTAAAAATTAAAAAACAACGTCGGGGTGACAAAATTTTAGGCGGCGCCACCGCGGTCTGTAAATTAATTAGTTTTTTATGCGGCTGACCAAAGAGTGCCGATCTACTCCAATGGAGCGCGCTGATTAATTAATTTTTATAACCTACACCTGCTCAGATTAAATTGAAATGGCTTTCCGGCAATATGCACCAAAAGTCGATTTTTCAAGCGATCACTCATTCGAGCTGTTGGGCCATATACGGAATTGCTAAAATGCCGAGCAAATCGGATAAAGCTACAAGGGGAAAACGGAATTATTAAGATTTCTTCACTTAAACTCGACCCCTGTGAAGCAGAAATTTTGAAACATTTAGTAATCCAAGCAATATCAAAGTGTAATTCCTTGTTTATTATTTTAAAAGTAATTTTATTTTGAGCAACCCTTTCATTATTGTTGCATTTGAACACTTGTCATGTACTTGAAGAGTACACAAAAATTATTTATAAGGTGGTATATATCAAACAAAACTACACACGTTTCCCAACAAAACGAGTGAGTCAAGTGGATGAGACTGTGAGCAACTCATGCTGACGCAATAGGACGGAAGACCGATATTTGTGACCAGTTGCAGCATTTATTTTGATTAGGGCAGCGCCGCTTCTTTGCAACACTCGGATCGTGACCTCCATTTTTTCCAATTGATCGGCACCGCCGAGACCGCAAATAACGCATCTCGCCGCTGTTGTTATATTGTCGCCAGGATAAAGCCAACAATCGAGCTGCCAAAAAAGGAAGGATGGTAATTTCTACACGTGAGGTGTAATGAACTTGGCAGGCAGGTGTTGATTTTGGTGTCAATTAAGAATGCGCAGTTAGCCGCACATTGTTTGTTGATATTTTGGCTCTTGGACGACGCTGCTTTTGCCATTCGCGCAGCTTTTTGTCAGCGGCATCAGACGTGCCAAGCGGCAAAATCCGCCAAGTCACCATATTGGAATTGTTCTGCTCGAACGTGTCGGCTGGCCGCCCGGATTTTTACGCTCTTTGTCTTTTCAAAAACATTACACGCTACATATTCCTAGCTCCACTCGCTCGCGATTATTATTATTGCGCTCCATTGTGCGGCCATTAAGCCCGGAATACGAAGCGCCAGCCTTGCGAAACGGCCGCTTTTCTTGCCTCTCGAGGCATTTTGCTGCAGCAGAAGCGAATAAGTAGGCATATTTGGCAAGCGGGTCCATTCATTTCTCACTTAAGTTCCCGACGTGGATTTGATATGCAAACCAGGCTGAAGCGTTTAAAAAATTTTAATAATCAAACCGTGACCAATATGAATTTGTTATCAAAAGTCGTTGGCCGCGCACATTTCGATGAGTGCCAACTCTCCGCACATTTGGGGGAAAGCGTCGAATTTTTCCGCCGGCTGGTCAGCATTCAGGTACCATACAGCGGGGAAATTTATTTCACTGCTCTGGCGAGCATCCATCGGGAAAAAATTATCGTCGGGCGCAAAAGCAGCGACTTGTGATTTATCTGCGAAATTGGCCGGCCTCCATGACAGAGCCGCTGCTGATGCTGCTGCGGGGGCGAATCGTTATTTAGAGACGATTTCGCCCGCTGTATACGGTTGCTATATAACACGCGCGCGTGTTTGTTGGACCAACCGGGCCGCGGAAACGGGCTTTGTGTGCGAGAGAACGGGCAACAGCCAGAGAATTAAGCGGATCTCGAAACTTGTTTGCGAAGATTTGCGAACGAAATTCTGCGACATGATGAATGTTGGCTGAAAACTGCTTTCCGCGCGGGGAGGTTTCAAACGCGCTGTGTGGCTTCAGCCTAAGTTATTGCTCCTTCTGTCGCCCCTGTTGAAATTTTGATTGCAAAGTACCTGTGCTAGGGCTAAAACATTTTTTCTTTTAACAAAAATAACATAAAGTGACGCAATGTTTTACTTTTATTTTTTCTACATAACTTAGCTTAAACTTATCCTCATGACGACCTATTTATTAAAAATTAATCCAAAAACGTCCCAATCATTTGAAAAATGGATCGCGATCAGAAGGCCGATAGTGTGAATTTTCACAAGACCGACAAATTTTGTACACCTGAAGCGGAAGTCGAAAAAATCGTGTACAAGACCGAAAATTGAATATTATGCTTGTAACTGAAAAATTGTTATTTTTCTCAGCCTTGTGAAAATTGGGTCCAAACATTTTTCGGCTGCAGAGGTCAAGCATTCTTACTATGGCCTTATGATTTTGGTGTAACAAATGTTTCGGCCTGTTTCTGAATTTCTGGACTACTGAACTTTCCCGAGAAAAATTTCTAGTCCTGGAAAGAAATGGAATTAGATAAGATGTGTATGCACACAGTCAGTTCCTTGTTAAAACATAAAACAACTTCATCCTCGTTGTGATTAAGTTCTCATTTCCTTAACTATAGCCTTCTGGTATTTTCAAATGAATAATCAATCAAAAAAATCATTTACGGCAATTTTCGTCATTTAAACTCGATTTTCCAAACGAAAAATTGTATCGTGAAAC
Organism: Cloeon dipterum; assembly: GCF_949628265.1. Taxonomy (NCBI): domain Eukaryota; kingdom Metazoa; phylum Arthropoda; class Insecta; order Ephemeroptera; family Baetidae; genus Cloeon; species Cloeon dipterum. Next base: position 12,162,463 of record NC_088786.1, read on the forward strand.
CAGGAAAATGAACAAAAACAGTGAATAATTTTCCTTGTTTGTTTAGCCATTAAAATATAATTATTTGTCCAATTAATGTTACCACAGGGAGGAGCTGTGTAAATTTATGCGTATGGTGTATTAAGCGAAAGGGTTGCATAATTAAGACCTGTCTGCTCAAATTTGTGTGACACGTAGCTCGCGAGCAGGATGCACAATTAATCACGGCAGGCGCAAAAACAATGCGTGTCAGAGTGGCGAACGAGCGTCAATAGCGGCGAAGACGAGAGCTGCCTGCTCAAATTCATTTGGCTGATTGACGCCAACCATACCTATACGTACACAACAGGCGCTCGCTCGCAGCAGAGGCGATTTCTGCCTTCGTTCGCACAGCCGAGTGATGGATTATGACTGCCGAGGTTAAAAAGTTAACCTTGCAAAAAATTATTCTTGCCATCACCGCGCTCAGGCGCGCGCGCATGAATAATTGAAAATAATTTTTCGCCTCCAGAACTGTTGATTAGTTAGCTTTAAGCAAAGCTCTTGCATTTTGTTCAAATTGGATTTAAATTTTATATGCAATAAACGTTTTAATTAAATTTGTTAATTTCTATAATACCTTGATTTTTCGCATCTTCTTTCTTGAGCTCTAGTTGGTGAGAGTAATCAAAGGGTGGGAAAGTGTGGTGCTTGGCGCATAGAGGGAATGCTTAATGAAGGATTACGTTTTGATGTTGGTCGGTGCGCAGTCTTGACACTCTAATTACACGCAAGCACAAGGAGTGATGCTGCCGGCCACAACTTGCTACAAACTTCTTGTTGTGCTCTGCGCCGCGTGTTTCTCTAATTATCCGCTCCTCGGTATAATTGTGCATAATGCACACACACACCCTGGCGAATTGAAGTAGGCGAATCTCGAATACCCTTTGCTCGCATTAATCACGAAAAATTCCACGCAGCAAAAGTTTTGCAATCAACTCCATCTCCGCCACGGATGATAACCCGCGAGAGTTGGTTGCTTTATATGTGCGGCTAACTCTGATTTATTGGCCCAAATTAGAGCCCTCGCCGCTCGCCAAGGAGCGCTAATTAAACTGGCTGGGAAGTGTTTTATTTTTTGTTCAAGTATTGCAACCGACTCTCCGCCTCGAGTCTATTAGACGTGCACCAAAAGTGCATTGATCTGCTTTTGAATCCCGTTTTTCGCCACATGCTAATAAGCAACCACTTTGCCGGCCCACTGATTATTCCGATCTCGAGAATCGAGCGGCACAGAGAAAAAGCTAACGGCCGCGTGTGAAATTTGCATGCATATTGCTCGCCAATCAATTCTCTGCGCGCGCGGTGGGCGTCATGCGAATTCTTCTCTTCGTTTGAATCGACTGCCGATGAGTTGGATAGAGCTGTGAATGAAAATATAAATGCGCGTGTAAAATGAGTAATCGCATTCACGCCGCATTCTCCTTCAGCCGTGATTTCGCATTCATCGTTCTCTCCTCAGAATTAAAATGTGAAGAGACCCGGTTGAAATCTTTGAAAAGTTGACGGAATTGCTGTTTTACGTCTGAAAAGCAGCCACGAAATAAAGAAATGGCCGCAGCTTGAGGCCGTTGCTGCATCAAAGTGGAGAGATGCGAGAGAGGCTCATTAATTGGAATGAGTGTTCACATTTTCTCGCCGCGTGTGTCATTACTCTCCTCCTCGCGCTTCATATTGTAAATCAGCCTGCCTTTTGATTAAGCAGATATTTTGACAGCCGGCATAAAAGCCACTGCCACTCAAGTGCTGATTTACATTTTTTCGAAAAACGGAAGTCGACCTTGCACCGGCTTTTTTGTCAGCCGAAAACTAGGGGCGGGGGTAATTATATCTGTCACTCTGGCGGCGAATAATTCCACATGGTCGCGAATAATTCATCATGGCGTCGCACCGTGTGTGTATATATAATTACGGCTATTTTTTGTATTTGGGAAAAGGATAAAAATATCGCGTCCTGTGCACTGGTATTAATGGCACGTATTAATTTCTGTTTCAGGATTCAACCCACGTCGCCGCCTTCTCGGACTGAAATGACGGGCGTCGGAATCGAAAGAGAACTTGTCAGCAGCAGCAGCGAAAGAAGAATTTTGCTTCTTTTACTTTCCTCCTCCTTTCAATGATCATACAAGACTGATAATTTTGCTTTTTGATCGTTTTATTACGGAGTTGCGCACGCACTTTGCCGTGCTGCAGAAAAACAGTTTTGTCTCGGAAATCAAATAAACACACATTCCCGCAAACCCGTTGGAAAAGTTTTTGCATTTTTTCTCTGCGTGATAAAAAGTACAGTATTTCATCCTTTTTGCACAATGCAGTATTTTTGTCCTGTTGATTTTTAATCGAATGTTTGTAAAAAAAAAAGGATAATTCACACTTAACGAGAGAATCTGGAGTCTTCCTACGAAGTAAGGTTAAATTTTGGACACGATAGGACAAGCAGACATGCGTAATTGTTAAATAAACTATTATTGCTACTCATATGTATTTGAAACGCGAGATAGACGAGGTTCAACTACATCTGTGTAAAAGACAAAAAGAACTTAAACACGCGCGTGATTGGTGAAGCAGACCGAGAGAAGACGAGTCTTAATTTGCTTATAAATTAGCTTTTTCAAACTAGTCAATGTGATTTTGATGATAAAATGGAGAATTTTTGTATTCGATGACATGTGAGAATAATTAATAATGTACGCTGAAAAAAGAAGCAAAGTAATTAACGATCGAAAAACGAACGATTCTCGTCGCGAGCGAAATGATATAGAATAACTGCCTTGTACTTGTGTATAAACGCAAAAATTATAAGGAACGATGAGTGAACGATATGTGAGAAAGAAAATGCGAAAGTTCGTTGAATGTAATTTCGAAAAAGGTGCTTTATCCTTCAAAAATACAATGGTATTATTGTTTGTAAACAAGATGACACAAAACTTTGTAAATACGAAAAAAATGAACAGCTTAAAATGTTGGGCCAAAATAAGAGCCCGCGTTTAATTCCAAACTTCATTAATTTTGATCGCATTCGTTTGTAAATTTTGTGTAAATAAAATTTTATAAATGATCAAAAACCCGTGCGAATTTCCTTTCTTGTGCTTGCAATGCCCTTCAATCTAAGACCAATTCTCGTTGCCAGACAAATTCTATACAATTAAATTTTTGAATTATGTAGCAACTATACAGCAACGAGAGGACGCAATTTGGCTGATAAGAATTCGTAAGCAGGCGTGGCCATTAATAATGTATCAGAGAGGACATCCTGGCGTTCTCCAACACAAATCCCACTTTCCAAACACATATAATAATTGAAAGCGTTTACCACGCGAATGACACGGAGCGGAAATGAGATTTGAACCGCAGACGCAGTTATCATTTACATACGTTTAAGATCGTGTGATATCATGATTAGCTTTTTTGGAGGAGAAAGAAATTCAGGCAGCATTATTCCGCTCGTAATTTATGGTGATTCTCGGTGCATTCATCTTGATTTACGCGCGAGCACCAAAACAATAGTCCATTATTGTAAGAAGCAAATAAATAAAAGTGCGCGTATGTAATTTCATCCAGTCTGCCCCCGCTGCCTTCTCTTTCACCTCGATCGCTGGCACAACAAAGCTAAATTAAAAAAGGGGACAACAAAATAAACGTTGTCCGCCGGCTCCTGTCAATATTAATTACGGCCGGCAATTTTTCTAACCCCACCGTCTGTTGGCTGCTGCTGGATACGCTCGCCTGCCTTTACTTCCGGCCGCGACATCAACAACACAACAGTTTCTGATACAACTCTTCCTCGCACGATAACTAGCGCTTTTTACAGCTCAATGCATGATTGCCCTCCTCCATCACCTGCCTAATTGTTTTGCTAAAGAGGTGTTCAAGTTAACAAGCTTTCTGAAGTCTCGTTAATTTACATACCTATGAGTTTATAAAAATATAAATTAATTGCCAATCAAAACTCGGCATTTTTTTTTATTTTTATCAAGGAAAATTCAAGAGGCTTCTCGCTCCTTTTAAAGTTCCACGAAGTCGTCATAATTACGAATTCATTAGGAAATTCAATTTAGTTTGCAAAAGTTTAAGCCGTGGCAAAAAAGCTGACGGCGCATTTTTGCTCACTCCTAATTCGAAATTTCCTGGGAAAGCCGTGTTTGTCTACAGAATTTCTTGTGAGATCATCTTTCGCAGGAGATTTTAATCCACTCTCTCGGCACCGAGAGATTCTTGATTAGCAGCCGTAATTCACAGGAAAGCAAACACTCTTTGTGAAATTTCGCCCCGCTACTCGCAATTAGCCCGACTGAGCCGCGTTTCGAATGCCGGCGGCAGGACGAACCCGACTTCAACTTTCCTCCCCTCGTTCGTTCGTTCGTTCACTCGCTAGCAGCATTTTTGTGGCTTCATCTCGGTCTCTGCCGGCAGCATCATCTTCCTCTCTCGGCGGCTTACACTGATTCTATATAATATATGAGGATTCAGCGCAATCAAATCCCGCGTCTGGAGTGATATCGACGGAGGTAATAATCCCAGCCACTTCTCCAACCAAGGCGGGCCGCCGCCCCGATTTGTTTGCCTTTTACTTTTGACGACTTTTCTTCTCTCTTCAAATAAACCAATTTGAGTTTGATGAGGTAATCTCCAGCTGCGAGCTGTATAAAATATATTTACTTCTTTTCCCTCTCGGGTTAAAAATATAGAGCACATTATCCAATTTATTAAGCTGTGCGTAAATCAAGAGAGAAAGAAAAATTTAATGGTATCAACAGGTTTGCGTTAACTTTTCCAGTGAAGCAGTTATTAAACGTTACTTGGAAATTTAAGCACGATTAAGATCCATAGATTCAATTCACAGAAACTTTTTTCGTATCAGATATAAACTTGAACAAATATTGAGACTGATAAAAGTTGAGTGAGCTGAATCAATTAAAAATTTGAAATAAATAAAATTGAGAGAATATTTTTGTAAAACAATTTTATTTCGAGACTTGCCAATTCCAAACAATTCCGAAATATCGGCTGGTTCTTCTCAGCTACACAAGGCAGCTCTAATTTAGATTTGTTCCCGTAAAAGTCTCAAATTTAAGGGTGACTTTTGGAATGCATCAGTTAAAAGCTAGATCTACGATAAAAACTAATCTACGCCCCAAAGTCAAATTAGAAATTCTCATTTATGTTGTAAAATTGATTATCGATTATAATTTTCACGACACTCTTTATAATTTCAAAAATCGGAAAATTAAATCAGATGCGTACAGATTAGTCTCTGTTCATTAACAACATTTTATGGTTCACAACTTTTTTATCACTTGAGGTGTTTTATTTTAAAGATAAATTTTGATTAATTTTTATAACGATTATATATGTGTATTTGTATGTTGTAGTCATGCTACTCTATACACGAACTCTGGCATTTTTAATACTTTTTTAAGTTAGTCAAAACATGAATTATTTTAAATTGAATAAATGAATAATATTTCTGTATTTTTTTCTGGAAGTGTTTAAACAGTTCAAAGAGAGCCGTATATAGGTATGTAAACTTCTACGCTGACGTTGTATCTCCAGAGCTCTCTCTTTTAAACTGCAGGCTACTCTCCTGACAAATGCAAATTTAAATTGTTGCACTGAGGATTAAATTTATAGCCTGTATAGAATTGCTAATTTTTTCCTCTCTTCCTACAGCCGTCCCAGAGGTGCAGTGTGTTTAGAAATAAATTCCTCGCGTTGGATTGAATATTTATTTGCATTGCAGCACTACTACTTGTTCATTGTTTCCCGCATTGGGAGAAATCAAACAGAATTAAATTCCTAGAACGTGCAGACGGCGACGGCGGCGGCGTGAAGTGGATATTCAGGTGGCGGTGCTCCGAGAGTTGTCCCGCGGAGGCACTTTGTCAGCTGAGCGGCGTCGACGTTAATACCCAGGCAAGCGCTGAGAGCTGTTTTGTTGTCAAATTGCGAGCTGAATACCGAACTATGTGCACGTGCACAAAGTTGGTAGTGAAACCGTGTCTCTTGCACTGCAATTTATCCCCGGCCAGAGACACCTTGAAGGCTGGGCAGGCGGGCGGGCGGGCGGATGGCAGACAACCCGCCCCACTCACTCGGGGTGTATAAATTTAGCGCCGCGCGCGTGGAATTCTGCTTAAGGTGGCGTCTTATTATGTACTGCGATGAAATATGCGCGGCTGACACGGTGCGCGCGCGAGAATTATTATTCAAATGAAAAACGGGGCCAACTTGGGCTCAAAGTTTTGTAATAACGCAAGCCGCGCGTCTCAAAGTCTGGCTGGATTTATAGACTGCTCTGACACTTATTACTGCTGTGTTTTCGTCCGACCGTTGGCCAGCGGGTTTAAAGTTCTCGCGGCCCCAGAATATCATTATGCGGTAAAACTACAGCGCGTTTCTATGCTCTCCATTCATATGTGCGCGCCAGAGCGGCCGGCACAGTGAGCTGGCTTATTTTCCGATGACAAACACACGCACCCAGAAGTCAGGAACCATGAGCAACAGAAAACAGAGAATTCTCGCCAGCAGCTGCGGTGGTGGTCCTTTTCAGCATCTAGTTGCTAAGTGGCTTTGGAATGACGAGAGCAGAAGAGACGCAGTGCACAACCCGAATAACACGCAGCCAACAGTCAGGCTTATATGAATTATGATTTCGAGGCTAACAAATGAGAATCCGAGTTAATGTAGTTTTATTTATTACGCCAGCTCTCCAGAAGCCTGTTTCACTTCTAAAATTTTGTGGAACTTGCACAATTGAATGAGGAAATAGAGAATGGAAATAAATAACTTTGGCTTAATCTTAGACAGCATAATATTTTGCAAGATGATTTATATTTGAATAAAAAAATTCGTCTGCGAGTTGCTCTGTAGAGAAAATTGGCTGTTTAGTGAACATAGACGAGTAAACTATTTTCCTTTGTTATAGGTATATTGGTCTCGTTCTATCCTAATTTATAAAGGTTGTTGTGCGATAAGTAGTAGGAACGGTATTAGCATATTTTCATGTGCTCTGATTATGAATTTCAAGGACTTTGGATAGCTACGGAATTTAATTTCAGATATATACCTATTTATTCTCGATTTCTAAGACTTTTATAGCCAAGAGATTGCAACAAAAAAGCCTTGTCTAGTCAATTAAAATGCATATTAAACTTCTGCTGCTTGCCGACAGTTCACTTCATGTTTTCGTATCTTGTACTTTTTATAATCAAATTTTTTTAAATACATAAATTTGATATTATTCAATCAAAATTCTTTTGCAATTCTCAGAGAGGTAATGTTCCCTCAGCATCATTTTTAGAAAAAATTATTAGAATCGCAATTGAAATGAATAATTATGTAAAAATCCTCTTCTATAAGGTTTCCTCATGGAGAGAATTACACCATATAAATATTCCTTACAAAGAAGAGTACTGCGCAATTCCATTTCTGTAAATGTGCTCAGCACAAAAGGACATCGGAGATTATTATGCTATACCTTCCTCTCTCTTACTCATTTCAGCAGCAGCCTCTATGCGTTTGAGCGAGGAAAAAGTGCGTTTTGCTATCAAATAATTCTGCTCGACAGTCGCGCGGCATTATGTATATTTTATCACCGCACGGCACAGTGTACCTTTGAAAATAAAAGAACCGCCGCCCATTAATCCGGCGCGCGTGATAATTTGCGAGAGCATTAAAACAGCTCTCAACGCCGACCGCGCGACAGCAGCCAAAGAGAGAAGCAGATGAGCAGAATTATACGCGTCGCTGTGCTCATGACCAGTCACATCTGTCGTTTTTTCTTTAAAAACTTTTTGCACTCTTTATACTACGTTATAATAGGTGACAAAATAATTAATCTTCTGATCAAATTTGAGCTTGGTCGCAAATAAACGTGTGCAAAACAATATCAGATTTCAAGATGACAAATATATTACTACTGCTGAGGAAATTCAAACAAAAATCAATTTGATTCACTCGAAATCACTCTCTTATTTCATTTTCCAATTCAACAGCAATTGTTTTTGCTCTTTTTATCCCTGTCTTCTCGGACCGGGAAGGGCGCGCACTGCACTATCACGAATGCTGACCCGGGTCTCAATAGCACCGCGAACGGATAACATGGGCGCACCAGGCCGCACAGGGACCCAGCCCACTGAAGGGCCACTCGCCTCCGCACCGAGGACTGTTTGAAACGCCAGACATTCGTCCCGTGAAGCCAAATCACGCATGCTGGAAAGGTGCAAACCAGCAAGTAGCGAGTCGGCGCCTGTGCGCATCCCAGCCCGTTGAGCAATTTGAGCATTTCGTTGAGTCACTAAACTAACCACTTTTTGCCATCTCTGACATTGGGTAGCCAGTATTAGATCTCCAAACTGCTCAAATACCTCCCATTGCTTTGACACTCCTGAGAGTGCCTTAACAATGCGAGCCAACGGGCTGGTCTAAAACTGTTTACTATTACTGTTGATTGTTTACAAATATGCACGAGGAAATACCTCTGTTTGAGTGCTACATGTAATTTTTATTTTGTAACATTGGAGAGAAGGAAATACTGTTCAAGATAAAAAAGCGATGTTCCACAAAGGAAGGTCTTTTCCTCGACAAAAAGCAGAGCCTCTGGGCTGAACACACAAGGGTGGTGGATCGAGGATCGACACCCCCTTGTCCCCTCGAACCCGCTGCAACCTTTTCCTTGACAACGGGTATAATCAAAACATCACCTGCATCCTTTGTAGATAATTTCTAGCGAGTGTAAATGGAAACCTATCCATCCATCATCGGCCCCTGATCACTTTTATTGCCTCCATGGGGCGACACCCCTGCTCTCAGACCTTCCCGAATACACTCTCAACACTTGGGCGAAGTAACGAGGAATTTATGGTCCGCCTTTATTGACAATCCAGCACTCGATCTTGTTCCATGGGTACACGTCATTTCCAAAACCGTAACAAATGTAATGACATTATAGTTTCTAATTTTACAGTGTTAAATAATTATACCGCATAACACATAAAACCATACACCATACACTTGAGGAGGTCTCTTTAATCACACGATTGTGTCAAATTTGAAGCAATTTATATGTTTACAATTTAGTTTTACTGGCTTAAGCTGTTTAAACGGATTAAAACTAGTTACAGTCAGATTATATTATTTTATTTTTTTACTCTGAATATTTTCAACATTGAAATTTCTTTTAGATAAACCCTTATCGCGCCAATTGGACGATAACAAAAATTCATTCATTTCAAATAATCGTTGAAAAAAGATAAGTTCTTATCTGATTGGAAGCAGCAGCTTGTGTTTGCAATTTTGATTTCGTGTTTGTTGGCACGGCACAGAAGTGGATGCAGCAGCTCGTCGTGAGAGACGAGACAGCGAGGTGCTTTGGCACACACGCGTCGTTTGTTCCCAACCGGCCTCCCGCTTGCCTTACAAATTAGTTGCCAACGACGAGGACATTCCGAATTCTAATGTATGCGTCGTAATGGCAGATCAGGGAGCAAATTATAGATTCAGCACCAGCCGCGCGCAAGAAACGCTGAAGAGGGAGGTGTGAGATAAAATTTGCTGAGCAAATATATTAGAATTCCAAGGCCAAACTTGTTAAATAAATATATAAATTTCAAGCGGCCCGGCTCGAGATGAGAATGAGACAAGCGGTGAAACCGACGATCGAGAAGGAGCATCTCCTTCTCCCGCCGTTCCCGACGCTTCACCGTCTTGATAGCGATGCAAATTCTGAAATTTGCAAAGCTAAATTGCCCGAAGACAGTTTCATCACCGGCCGGGTGCAAATTGTGATTGGGCGATTAAAAAATGATTTCACAGAAACCAAAATGCCGTCGTTGCTGATGCGTGCGTGAGAATTTCATTGTTGTTGATAATCTTGGGTGCTGTCAAAAAATCGTAGAACGCTATTAGTCCCTAAATCAACTTCAAAGGTTCACCGCCGTGCTCGTTCAAGGATGAGGAATGAGTCCATTCGCTGTTTCAGCTTCCATGTAATTACTTGCTGATTTTTGTCAATCTGTATACGTTTTGAAACGCCGAATACGTACACCAGTCGTTGCTTGAAATGAATAGAGTAATAAGATAGCCAACTCAATTTGCATAAAAACGAGATTGGCATTAACGTGTCACATAAATATTTACTTTTTATTGCCGCTCTCCTTATAACATTAATGCGTCTTGTTATCTCCTGCGCCACGGCCGAAAGAGAGCAAAGGCTGAAAAAAGACCAGTGGATGCCCGCATTTTAGTGCCGAAAACACCACAGGCAGCTCAGCCTTAATTTGTTGTTAAACCTCTTAATAAGGCAAGCAGCACTCTGCAGACGCAAAAATTCAAATGAGCAGAAATAATGTGCATATTAAATGAAAAAATGACCCATCGGCCAATTTAATTAGGATAAGAGAACCGCAAGAAGTATCATTCAGTTAGGGAAATTTCTCTCCAGTCTCGCGCGAGAGATACTGTTAGATTTCATTGACTATGACGTAAACTCGTTTCTTATATACCAATGTAATAATTTCAACAGGTTCTCAAGAGTTTTAAAAATTGACGATATCATAAATCAGTGACACATTTTTTTTTATCGATTTGTATATGATCTCTGCAACAACGAAACTTCACGATTCATGAACCCTCAGCATAATTTTTCTTTATTCATTTTTGCGCAAGAATAAATGTCAAAAATTAATATGAAGACGAATACTAACTGCATGTTGTTTGTCTTTTATCTTTTTGACAGTTGGTCAAGCCGAAAGAGAGAAAAAGGTGCTGGCAGCTGCCGGGTCGGCGCGAAATCGAATCGTTCGCACCTTGCACCGAGAAATTTCCAATCAAGTCTGGCGGCAGCCGGCGAGCCACTAACACCTTTGCTTTCTTTTTGCCAGGCTAATGTGCCAGTCATTAAGGCAGCGAGGTTCGGGGGGCGGTGCCCGGTGTAGGGCCGAAATGTATCGGCTGTGTCGATCGGGGTCCGGTTGAGAGGAGCAGGCGAGTGTACATCATCGTCTAGGTGGATATCTCTGGCAATTATCACTGGGGGCCGTCGAGGCGCGGCGAGGCAAGGTCCACGGACCGACCGACCGAGGGCCTGCTCTCGGCTACCGCCTGCTGAGCGATGCTATCGCGTCCCTTGCATGGCACCGAGAGCAAGAACCACTCGCCTGGCAGCTTCCCCGCAAGAAAAGCTGCAACCACCGTCATCAATAACGCGCCAGAGACATTCTTTTTGATTCTCCTTTTGCTCCAACGTGAATAAGGAGACAACGAGACACACACTCGCTCGCTGCTCGGACCACCCCAAACGGATTTTATTCATTTTTAATCTGCAAGAAGCCGCTTATGTGTATGCCTCTCGGCCCATTCCGCCTGGCTGACTGATCTTTTTTCATTATTTATCGAGCAACAATACTTTGGAACCACTATGTACCTGTTGAGATTTATTAACTAACCTTCGCAGCAGACGCTACTTGTTAAAGAAAGGACACTAAATGGCTGATTTGATTTCTAATCCAAGGCTTTTGGGTTAAATAAATTTGTGTTCTTGTGTTCTTCATTTGTACTAAATCAAGTATGCTATAATTAGGAACAAACTTGTATTTGAACATCAACCCTTTGTATATATGTACAAAATGTTTTTCCCAAAAGCAAAATATTATATAAATCCACAGCATTTGAAAAAATAGACAGAGAAGTTAACGTAAATTAAACCATTTCCATAAATTAAGTTTTCGACAAATCCTTGGAATTTTTATTAATCAAGATATTTCATTGAGGAACTAGAGTGCTTAGATGCAGCCAGAATCTAACGACACTCGTTTCAAACGAGCTCTTAATTATGTTGGTCGTAAAGCCAGCAGTTAAATAAAAAGAAATGGTAGAAATTAAGAAACTCATCACGCGTGTGTCTATAACATAACTATTTTCCCTGGCTAAAAGGTGTTCGCCCGCACCGTTGATTTTTATTAAAAAGCACACTTCCAACTGACAAATTTATTTACAACTGCAGAAGGACGCATTATTCAGTTTTTAATTGGCGAGAGTTGCCTCCCTTTTTTTATGACGACAATACGACGAACACGGTGTTTATTTCAGAGAAATTAAAATTCATACCCACACAGGCGGGCACCCGCGACGCGCATTTATTCCGCCTTTTTTATTCGCATAAGCTGTGCGAGTGAATATTAATAACAATAAATTACACTTTACTCTGGAGCACGCACGAGTTCGTTCGGTGTGATTATCGGAAATGTTGTTAAAATTAAAATTCGCCTAATAAATTTGAGGCCTGGCGTGTTATAATTATTTATCGCTTTCTTTGCAGGTGGCAATTAAAAATGAGAACGAGCCGCGGAGAAAGATATCTCGCTTTTATTATTATAATTCATTCAAGGGCCGCCGTGGGTGTAAACAAATCAGACACTATAAAGCTGCGTGGCGCGGTCGTAAATTCCAACCGCCGATTCGATTAACTCCTGAAAATGAACTAATAATCATTAGAATTAGATTGCGGTGCGCCAAAAAAGGCGATAGAATTAAAGCAATGAATAAAATTGAGATATAGAGCATAGGACTGAAAAATTCCTAATTGAGAGTGTTGCAGCGTAACCAGCAAGGATGAATTTGTTTTGCAATAGCTGCCACTTTAAGGTTGTACTTGTCTCACAGCGACATCGCCACCAGAGAAGGATCAGTCACTAAGTACACCAATACACCCATAACAAATAATGCTACATGATTGTCATGTGTTGCGACAACAAAGCGAGATATCACACTGTCTTATCACATATTGCTTTTCCTGGTCTAGAGACACACATCTTCATCAAAACCTTTCCATAAAACTGATTTTTATCTTGTTATTAATTGAAGTCCCTAAAATGAAAGTGTTGAAATTGAAAGTTTTGCAAATATACATTATTTTGAAAACAAGCACAAAGAGATTACCTTTTATCATATTTAAGTGACTTTTAGTTTGTTAACAAACTTAGATGATTCAATAATTATTGCCTAACAATATTTTTAGAATGCGACTATGATTTATACTTAAAACTACATTAAGAAATCATCGTCATCATGTATTTTGAAATGAAAAGTTAAGAAATGTCTGTTCTGCGCGGAACAAGGTTCCGTTATCGCTAATTTTGCTGCTTCGGTAAGTTCGCAGATTCAGCATCATCTTCAAATATTCTCAATTTAATTATTTTTTAATTTTAGATAGCAATTTTTGGAGAAAATAAACCACGATGGGTGGCAATTAGGGAAGTTTGAAATTAAAACGTTCATCATACCACATCAGCTGTTTTGGCCCTGGATGCCTCGGGTCAGAAACAGCAGTGCATTTACCTTCAAAGCAAAATTCATGCCTCAGGATTAGTTGCAGAGGAACTAACAGTCGTTAAAATTATCCGATTGCACTAATTTCTGAGCACAGAAAAAAAGAGATGATTTTGACATAACTAATTATTTTCAAAAATAAACCAAAACGAGCAGACGACCTGATGGATTTCCCAGGTTCAACGTACCTATTGCGTCAACTTAACATCTGTTTTTCTCTCTTTAGGTTAAATCCTCTGTGAACATAACTATTAGTTCGTTTGATGCGCCGCCTTAGCGCTCACCGTAGTAAAATGTTTCCACACAACAATGCCTTTCAATAACCAATTGCTTGAGACATAGTCATCCTGGCGGGGCGATTACGACTAGTTTTCCGGCTCTCAGCAGGAATTTTCGCCGGTTCCATAACACCAGGGAGCTCGCTAACACAAAGGTGCATGCCGGGTAAATATTTGACTTACGATGCATCATCGCAGGACAAAAGAATTCTCATGAGCAGCGGCAAAAATAACGAGGTTGGCGGTATACGCGATTTAGCTGCTCTTTTGAAGGCTGGCAGGAAAATTTACAAGAATATAATCTTGTTCATCTGCTGCGTGCATGTGCAGGCCAGCAGTGAAGTCATGTGAAAGTTTTGGTGGTCTCTCTGCAGCGGACAATGCGAGTGGTTTGCTTGCTTTGACATTGCGCGCTCAATAAATTTTGTCCGCGGCAACGGCAGCGGCAGCGGAAAGGGCCACACGCTGGACCCCACAAACAGTCAGCGATCGTTTAAGGGGACACATTGCAGCATCAACAGCGACAACAATGCCCGACCTCCCAACTCAATGTGACGCTGCTCACCTGCACGTCCTGATAGACGTAATAATGGCCTCTGCCCTAAATGGGCGCCCCCTCGGGTGGGTGGTTCACTCTTACTATGCTGACTCGGCGGTCCGTTTAGGGGTTGATGTGTGCAGCGTCGATCACACGCCTCATCAAGATTTATTTAACACCTGCGGTGACGGTCAAACCGAACAAGGAAGTCGTAACATTTTAAAGTCCAGTGCATTCCTTAATAAAGATCAGGACAAGTTTCTTGGAATTTGCTCAAATATATCATACTCAACCAGCTTAGATAATAAGAAAATTACTTTTTAGATAAACAATTTTTCCCTATGGATCTCAGGAAAGTATAAGAATAGTTCAAATGAAAATATATGAGCCAATGAAGAGAGTTTTACCTGATGTCTCCTAGTCGGGAGAGTAGAAATGAAAGTGAGAACATTTTAAAGAAAGATGAGAAAGATAGATAAAACAAGAAAACAAAGAGAAATATCAAGTTATACTTGATTTCAATTTTATTCTCAATCATGCAAAAATAAAGAGATTTTTGCAAAAAAGCCATTGTAATTAACATAGACTCAAATATGATTTATGCTATAATTTGTAGGTCCTATAAATTAAAATTATTCAACTCGTTAAATATTTGTGATTTATTTTGCCTTTTTATTTGCAAAAATTATTTTAAACGAGACATTGAAATTATCAGTGTTTTGAGTAGAGAAATACGCGCGTTTAAATTTTTTTAAATAACGGATTCTTTTATAAAGTAATATTTTACTGCTAGTTTAGAAGTTGACTCTACACTGGCTACATGGACATCACGTGAATGGAAACAATAGGAGTCAATCAGACGACAGCACGCAAAGGTTGAGCACATGCGGAGGCGGCTGAAAACAAAGGCCATGAATACGAATATAATAAAATACGGTTCCTGTAGAGCAGTTGTTGTTGTGGTCCTCTGTTTCGCAGCGCTGATTGCGTCCGAAACAACACACGCATGCTGCTGCAGATGGAGTGTGTACATATGCGCATATATGTGTCAATTCGGCGCGATTGCGAGCGACGGACGATGCTAATCAGCCGGCGGCGCGCACAGCACACACGGCCAATCAGTCGACCTGGGAAACGAATGCGCGTATAAGGTGAGTATCGTCGGTGGAAATCTTTCTGCAACAGGACGAGGCCGGCGCTGTCAATCGAAAATCGAACCGCATTTTGTATTCCCTTTAGCCGGCCAGAGCGCGAGTCAATGACTTCATCAGCATATCGAAACAAGAGGAAAGACAAGCGCGCGGACCGGGATGTTGTTTTCACATGCTGATCTCCTCTCGTGTGGGAATAAACAAATGCCGCGACGAAACAGTTTCTGATCGACGAATATGTGTGCGGCACACCACTATGGCCGTAAAGCGTTTAGGGAAATTGCTTTTCATCGCGATTGTGTCACAAACGCATTATTTGATTAAAAGCTAAATCGAGTTAAAATGAGTTACTACACATATGCATGTTCATGCAACGCACAGCAGTGAACAAAATAAAATTAAAAAAGCCCACTATGCGTTGTGGTAAATCAAAATCAATTATAAAGTCGGACACGCCCCAGTATTTGTCACCTACTTCACAATAGATTAACCGTAACGAAAGGTGCGTATCACGTTTTAGTCTCTCTTAATATACAAATAGAAACACGTGTGCGTTTAGCATTTCGACACACTAACTCCGGCGAGAATTAGTTTTGTGTGGCACCGTGAAGGTTTCCGTGCATTCGAATAATCGCGAAATTGCATCTTTTTAGGTCGTTCGCACAGCTTTGTTTTCTTTTTTGTATGTGTACACGCTTTATATAAATGGCTGCAATAAACACTCGGTCGCACTAATGTGAAAACTGTGTTCCCTCTCAATCAGTTAATTTCCTTATCTGTCGTTATTATTTCAATATTTACCGACTCGCTTTCGCTGGCTCCGCGGCCATAAATCAAAGCCGTGAAACGGTCGCTTTTTGCCGTGGATTCGTATCGCGAATGCCAGCGAGCAGGGGGTGAAGGGGTGAGCCAGCCAGCCCGCCCGCTCGCGCGTCCCGTGACCCCGGCAGATCCCGTTTCGCCTCGCGTGATCCATTCAAATTCACGCTTTTCCACCACTTTTTCTTGCGTCGAGCGACGCAAGGAAAAAATTGTGAAACAAGCCCTGTCGTGCGGTGTGTGTGTGGGGCGCCCCCTGCGCCGCCTTTGCCTATGACTGACTGGGTAAGTGCTC
This sequence comes from Cloeon dipterum, assembly GCF_949628265.1. NCBI lineage: Eukaryota > Metazoa > Arthropoda > Insecta > Ephemeroptera > Baetidae > Cloeon > Cloeon dipterum. The sequence continues at coordinate 12,178,888 of NC_088786.1, forward strand.
GGGTTGGTGGTCGTCGGGCGGCCGAATTCATTATTATATATGCGCGCGTGTGTGTTTCGCCGGCTCGACGCAGAAACCCTTTAATTCTTCAGGGAGTCATTAATCACAAATTCACGCAGGCAGAAACAAAGCCAACCATCTTGTGGTCAACTTTTTTGCTTTTAATTCAATGAGTTTTCGCTAGAGTTATTCAAATTAATTTATGCACGCTGCTTTTTGCACCGTTAGTGCCGCTGTACGCACACACTCTCACTCACTCTCGTGCTGAAAATTTGTTTGTAAACTTTTCATGGAGCAGGGGAGCCGGGTATAAAGCGCTTTTATTCATTAGTGTACACGCTGCGTTCGTTTCTCCCCTTTTGGCAAATATTCGCAGAATGTAATTGTTCGAAATTTGGAAATTCGTAAGTTACACACAACAAAGGCAGAGCGAGAGAGAGGTTTTTAACATTTCGCATCAAACGTACATAAATAGGGGTGGATATTTTAGACATTTTTTTTGCACAACAAAATAACAAATAAGATTAGACCATTTTGATGCCTATTTAGAGTTTTTACCTATCTTCTTTTAGCGATTTTCTTGCCATTTAACATTAAATTTAAGGAGTTGCAAACCTTGTGAATGGTTCTAGTTCAAAAAGAGCAAAAAAGTAATCACAACATTTTGCTCATTTCGTTTCTAAATGTAAATCAGATGCGCGGAACAAACCGTTGATATAAATCCCAAACCGGGTATGCAGTTTGATTAAGTCCTTTTTGCAAGTGTAGGTATTTTCTGCCACAAAATTTTTCAAAATAAAATTAATACTGGTTTAAGCATTAAACGCAAACAGATAAGGCCTGTTTCAAATATTATTCCAACCTCAAATAATGATTTCTTCATATATCATCTCTCACAAATCAAGTTGAAATGCTAACCCAACGAGTGGCTTTAAGGGGGCGTAATTCTAGTGGCTTGTTCGCTCTAACATATACAATAATACATTGAAAGCTAATTAGTAGCAAAGCATTAAATTTACTTTCAATATCACCTTTGATGAAATTTATGATGAAAAAAAATGTTTTTTATAGTTTTTGTGGAATTAAACAAGCAATGAAATTTACGCAATAAAGCTAAATTGAATTGAAAACAGTTGTACAAAATTCATTAATCCACTCTCCCATCTGTTGGCCACGTTTCGTGCGGCAAAAAGTGACAATGAGTGGTGCCACAAAGGACAAAAAGCTGCGCTGTAGCCTTCGTCGAATGCTCCACGAATTAATTCTAAGTCGCTTTCCGTGCGAGTGAGGTTGATTATATTTGCCTGCTGGTTATCAGCGGGACGATCGCGTTTGCTTTTTAAGTCAAACCGATTTTTACGCTTCCCTTGGTGCGTCGGTGACACACAGAGCAGCGCAGAGACCCGAACCTGAACACACGCGCGCGCGGCAGTTGTGCACGGAGTTGTTTGCTTGCGGGGTTGCGTGAGTCGACATTTGGCTGCCTCGGAAATTTACTGGTGCTGGAAAATTTTATTACGCGTCCGCTCTGCGCCGCCATGCGGACACGGGCACACACACGCTTTCTATAAATTTTATTCTTCTCTCGTTCTCGCGGATTATTACTGCTGCTATCCCCGTAGCTCATGACAAACTCTTTCTTCGACTTTGTTTTGCACCAGCAGGAAATTGAATTATTGCCGGCGCGGCGCGCGCTACCCGTTTATTGTTCGCCGCTTTATTTAGCATGTGTGCACCTATTTATGCGCGCACGGCTCATTTCCAGCGTGCATAAATTGCTAGTTTTCAGCGGCCAGCACCGATGGTATTTCTCCGCGCGCTATATGAAAAAGTGCTGGTGCATGGCTAAATAATTAACGGCTGGTTAACATAAATTGCAGAGCTCTAGCGGCTTCTGCTTGCGTGGAGATAACACGAAAAATATGGACGAAGACTTTCTATGCAATGCCAACAGAGGAACACCAAACAGATTACCCAAACAATTGGTTAATATGTGAAGATTTTCTATTTGTTGCATAACATATGGATGTAGAAAAGGCAGAATAAAACCAAAAACAAAACAGTGATGAAATCTTGTGAAACCAAATAATAATTACACAACTTGACCTCACCTACGACAAAGCTTCTTCCGATAAACAAATCACATACCAAAATTGAAACTTCGAAATTTCGACTCGAAATAATCAGATGAAAAAAATCCGTTATGCTTTTCCTGCCCAATCAACAGGATTTTAATGGCAATGTGCCGTGTTTTTATTTTTTATGTTTGCTGATATTAAAATTCAACTCTAAAGTGAGTTTTAAATTCTATGCAACGCCTACTACAATAAAAAAGATATAAAACCAATCTAATCTACTCCACAATTTCCTCGCGCTTTAAAATAAAAAGGAAAACCAATTTAAACCTTTCATCATTTGCGGATATTTACTATTCGATTTCCCACAAACGTTCATTCCTCTGGTATACGTCGGGAAAAACTGACTCGATCAATAGCTCATTTCGCTTTTTGTCATCAGCAGAGAGCTTTGATTAGCAAAAACCAAGAGTCAGTGTCTAAACCGCACGAGTAGCGCCAACAGGCAATTACCCAGCAATTATTCGGAAAATTGGGATGCACCCAAGCGAGCGAAAGGGTTGTGCAGCGCAGACACAGCATAAGAAAAGCGGAGGCAGAGATTGCTGTGCTGCGGCTTTGGTGTTTATTTGGGTGCTCTCGCGTTTTTGCCTCTGCTCCAAGCGCGCCGATTGCCGTCCTAGTCGATAAAAACGAGGCGACACGAAAAGCTGTGTACACAAAAGTTAATTTCACCCGGCCTCAAATGAAAATGCACGTGAGCTTTTCGTTCGGTGGGAAATCAGTTTGAGTGTGAAGGGAAAAATGAATTGAAACGATTGTTGAGCGCGGAAAAATTTACATCGTGGAATAAAGGGGTGGATTTGGGCTAAAGTGCGGGAGAAATCTGGTGAGTTTGAATGCCAGCACGTTGATGAAAATGACTGCGCATTATAATAGATATTGTGCAAACACGCTTTAATATTCACACAAAGCATCAGCTTTTGTGTTTGTTAGCTGCGGAATTCTAAATTCGTTGCTTTCCATAATACACTTTAATCACGTGGGCCGCGGAGCGCATACAATCTGCATAAAAAGAGTTCCACGCCATGCAGCACTGGCGAAATAATAAACATCAGCAAACAGGGCAGTGAAACAAAATTTCCTCTGAAATATCAAGAACGAGCCCTCTTATTTTTGTTCATATATTTTCTTCTCAATTTTTTAACTTTGCTACCCATAATTTATTTATTTAACCTCACAGAAGAGAGGCATAAGAAATATTAACTAAAAAATTCCACAAAAATATTTGAACAATTAATTTATGGACATTAAAATGAAAATAACAAACAATAATCACCCGACAAATAACCTAATTTCTTTTCTCAGGCTCTTTGTTTCAAATAAAATTATAATAATAAATTGTTTTATCACTTATCAGGAATAACCAAAAATTGTGATGTAAATGGTATTTGTATATAGATTTAGTAATTGTTGTTCTTCTACTATAACGATTCCGATTCGTTATCAATATTCCTTGCTGAGCAAGACAGTAATTAAAAGCACGCGAGTAAAATTATCTTTCGCACTGCCTCTTTTGTATATTTACTAATACAAACAAACACGACAGAAAGGGGTGTTTGCAGAGGCGAGAGGATGCACTTGTGCATTCATTTTTAATAGTTCCATCACAGGCAGCTCAACGTGTGTAATTTACTATCTGCCGCCGAGAGCTTATGTATATTCATCATTTTTCCTTTTCAACTAGACAGAAACGTGTGTGCACACAGTAAGGGCATAAACACAAGAGCAAACAAGCGCGCTGAATGAATATGCGAGAATTAGAGGCAATATGGGCAAAGTTCGTTTGAGCCATTTGCGTTTGTTTTGCCGTCAAATTGAGGCTCAACAGCGTTAGTTCTTTCTGCGTTTTGAATGGTGCGCCGACCCGTACACAGAGAGCGAGAGAGAATCGGAATTCACGATGAATAGGCAACGCAATTTTATTAATGGACCACCCCGCGCTGCAAATGGAACCGACACACAAGCTAACGAACCGCCAACGAGCTGCAAAAATAGTTTTTCGTTTTGCTTAATATTCCCACTCGTGCTGATTACGCAATTTCCATCGCGCGTCAGTGCGGGTGTGCTTTCATAATGCAGTGAATTGATGAGGTTGCACGCGCGCCCGATGATCCCCGCGCTTGGGGCTGCGCGCGTGTCAAAACTGTCATGAGCGGGTAAATTTATGCCAATGTTGAATTGCGAATTTCATATTGAGCTACCATCCCGTGGATTGGATGTATTTCGTTTTATTTAGTAAATCCACGAAATCTACCCATATAAACGCTAAAGGTTTTTCAAATTCAAATATTTCAGATTATTTACAACAGGAAAAGCACCGGTGTTGAAACAAAATGTAGGCGGAGTTTTACTTTCATTCCTCATTTTACTTTCATACGAAACGAGAATTCACCCCTTCCTTCATTTCAAACAAGGCCCTTTTTCTTTTTCGGGTAATGATATTTCGCCCGCTTTGCAGCAGCTATACGACTTAAATCATAATACAAAGTACAGGCGGCTGATAAAAGGCGGCGGCAATTTAATGCCAGGGTGCACGCGCAGAGATATATATTTTAATGCAGCACAGCAACGACAACCGCCACTTTTCTCCTACTGGTGGCACAAACGAGGTGAAACACACACAGCATAGAAGTCACGCTGAAAAAAGGGTTCATACATGCACTATGAAGTTCTGGGAAATTTTCTGTAAACACACAAAGGAACAGCAACACGTTGCTTTGAGGAAAAAAAGGGAAATCCCTTGGTCCACTCTGTTTATATTGCGCGCATAAATTCGAGATATATTAATTAATGAACTGCTTGACGGAAAAGATTTCAATCTAAGGAAAAAGTAAACAACATTATTATATTTAATTGGATATTTGACCGCATTTATGCTTCTAATCGAGTTTCTATCGATTTAATAGCACAAATATAAAATTTCTTGGTAAATATGCAAACTCCATATATAGAGACGAAAAATTTTGATTTACTTGTTGTTTCTTCAAAAACAAAAATTGCAATCCACTTGGAATATGCTCTTTAAAAAACAATCCAACTCGCGCATATAAACGTGTTTTCCTGCTTTGATTTTACAATGGAAAAATACTCCATTTTGAGAATTGGACATATCTGTGCAAATAAAATATAGCTTTTACAGCTACCGGCTTTAAATCCACAGTTGTGATAGAGATACCAATGAAATTAAAATCATATTAAAATTAAATTTACTTTTAAGAACGCTTTGTTTGCCATATTTTTTAAAGATACCCTACATGTGGAACGCTTTCGGTATCGGATGAAGCAAGAAGAAATTTTGGTTGATATTCATTGGAGCTGAAAAATAAGAAAGGGATAGGAATTACCAAAAAGCACAAGCAGTCTTACCACATTGTTTGCTGCATGAGAATGTTGCCTTTTGACAAAATGTTTAGCAAGCTCCTGTCGAATATTTCGTTTCACTTGATAATGCATTATTCAATGACGTGAGAGTTACTCGCTTTATGCTCATCCTGAGAAGAGACAACGATTTAAAAAATGAAATGTTCTCAAATCATTTTCTTCTTTTACTGTCAGTCAAGTAAATTGTTCCATGTTTTTGAAACTGTTGCTACAATATCTACAGATCGAGATTTGAATTTCAAAAGCACAACTGGATTACTGCCGTGAATTTCCTAAAAGCAAACATGCAACCTTTTTTTAGGAAAAAGGTGCGTGGCTGACGGTTGGAAGCGGCGCAGAGCAGAGGCTAATTGCTCTGTCGGACCTGTGCTATCCTCCACGTGCATGAATTCACTCGCATTCTGCATTCTGTCAGCCCCGTGATGTGTGTGTGTGTGTGATATGTGTCTCGGGTTTGTAATTGCGCGCGCGATTAAACGCGTTTTACGAAGTGCTAACACGCGGCCCAGCGGTTATTTGTCAACTTCCAGCGCCGGTGGTCCGTGTGTAAAAAGTGTACGTGTTATATGTATAAAGTACCGCATTCGCGTGCACACGCCTGCATCTCGTGGAAAGTGAGAATACGGAGAACAGCATATGCACCGGCCGTTGAAAGGTCAAAATGTGCACTAAAAAGGGAGCAGCAGCTGATCGATACACCGGTGTATCACACTTTACGATCTGCGCCAAGGGGTGCGAATTCGCACTGCGTGGGGACTGCGGGGGGTTGGAGAGAGTGGCGCGTATTACCAAACAACAGCAGAAAATGTAACACGGCGCCTGGTAAAATATGTAAAATGCAGCGGTGGTGCGAACAACACGCCCAGCAGAGACCCGTGCGTTGTACGTTTCCATTAATGAATGTATCGACGCAGAGGGGCGGACGAGCGCAATTAATATTAAAACGCCTTGTCTGCCTTTTATTGAGTTCTAAACGAGCAGAGGCCATCCACCACCGACCTCCTCATTACATCTTAAATCTTGCACCTGCACGCTCGATTCCGCGCCCGGGGCTTTATTGTGTCTACTTTTAGCAAATCAGTGATATCATTATGACATTGAATTAGAGTCGGATTATTTTTGAAAGCCCACTCTATTAAAACGACAGGTGACAGCGGAGAAAATGTTTTTGGAAGTATGAAACAGACGGTTGGAATGGCCAGATGCAGTTTTATCGTTTTTTCTCATAATGGAGGTGACAATTATTTAAATCATAACTGTTCCACTAGATTTATTAAAGATTTCGATGCAACAATTTTATTGCAATCCAAGAAAAGCAATTTCAAGGTGACAAAAAGTTGGATTTGAATAAAATTTGGCATTTTTTGTTGATTGCCTCAAGGAACAGGAAGGTGATCAATCAAAAGTATTTAATTTTTCCGAAGTCCAAAGATTGCCTAACTTACAGGGGAACAAAGATTAGAGTTATTAAAAAATACCGTTTGCTTCATATTCGATATCTCGGCCACCAGAAGTGCAGAAGGAACAAACTCAACGCCATATAAAAGCAAATTAAGTGGGAAGTAAATCAGCATGTAGGATCAAGGTCATAGGTCAAAGGCCAAGGCCATTAAATTTTGGCCGTTCAATCTACTGCCAGACATAGAAGGCCCAAAATTAATTTTTAAACATCATATTATGTTTCCTCATATTTATTATCCGGGTTAGGTGTGGTGGAAATCTTTCCCGGTATCATGCGCCTACTGCACTGCGAAGAAGGGCACAGATAGACAAGAGTAATACTAGACTTCACAAAAATAAAACAAATTAAAATAATACCGCATGCTAGAGAGCTGTGAGCATTTCAAACGTGACTATAGCTGCTTCCTGGTCAAAGAAGACGAAGTGCATAATAAACACTTTTAAATATAACGTTGATTAATTTTAAGTAAATAGGAGTACACCTGAGCTGTGGTTTTCTATAATACATTTGGAAATGAATACTCCAATTGAGAGTAACTCGCTCAATCTTTAATATTGTCACCAGTATAATATAAAATTTTAAATCAGCAAATATATCATTTTCATTTTAATATCAAAATAATTAATAAAAATAGCAATAAAAAATTATTTTTCATTTAACGTTTTTAAAAATTTTACTGTAAATTTTTGCACAGTTACTTCAACCAAATGTGTTATTTACAATGTTTAATAAAAGATTAAATAAATTTAATGTAACTAAATTGTAACAATAATTGTAACTCTATAAATGTAACCCCTTCAGCTCAAGAGGGATTTCGACCAACGAGCGAATCCTATCAGCCCCGACCAAGCTGCATCATAACCAATAATCCGCATTCAAAATAGCCAGTGCGAGGGCAATGAAGCGATTTCTGTGCAAACATCTAGAGAGTCAAAGCAGTGATTTTCGCTCTTCGGTGCGGTAACACCCGCACTGTACGCGAGAACACTTTTTCGGCGTGCGGTGTAAGCTAATCCGCTTTCCTGCGGCTCAGCTCGTGGGAAAAGCGTTTTGAACGATTGCGGCCCGAGCGTGTGTGTATAGCATGGTTGTATCGCAGGAGCAGCAGGCGGTGCATGTGCGGTGGCGGCCGCGGTTACTCCGTGTTCTTAAAACCCGTCGCAACCTGAGCCCTACCGCTTTCTCGTGTCGCAGGCGAAACCAGCCAGCAGCCCGCCGAAATGTAAATCCACCGAGCCTAAGCGATCGCATCCACTCAATCTCACGTACACATTGTGTGTGCATGCAATTATCAAGCGGAACCGAAACATCATGAAATTAATACTGGCCGCACCTGCAGATCGGAACACTACTTGTATTCATGCTAGGGTAAGATTTGTGATTTATGTTAATTTTGAGGCGCTTTACAGGAAGATTGATGGCCCAAAATTCAAAACTGAATTTGCGGTATTTTTAAAATGATGTTAGCTATATAAGGCTGAGGAAATAAAAATAAAAACGGTACTCTGCTTCGATTTTAATTCCTCAAAGTAATTAGGCATGCTAAAAGCAGAAACTTAATTGACGCGCAAAACAAAGAAATCACTATTCAGCATACCAACACACGATAATCTTTCACCACAAGAACTGCTCGCAGAGTGATGTGAATTTTGATGCATCACAGGCTTCCCTTTAGAGTCGATCCAGAGCCTGTAAACCTTGTATAAAAAGACACTTCAGCTGAAAAATTGAAAGGGATTTTTTTCTTGGAGTTCAAGGTTGCCTATACTTATTCCTGTATATTGTTATTGCGTGTGTTTTTTATTATTTTGATTACTGAAAACAATATTAGGATTCCATTATATGGATAAATAAATCCCACAGAAAGGAAAAAATGTGTGTTAGTGTTAGGTCATTCTATGATCCATGATGAATGTAAATAACACAAAGTCCACAATTTCAAATATTTGTTAGTTCAATCTATAACTAAATCAACATATCGCTGTGGCAGAAGCGATATATAGCCGTAACTTCTCTCATTGAAACCCAAATTTAAGTGTTGAAAAAATCGCTTAGGAATCAATTCAATAATTAAACTTCAACCCTTTGTCGGAGGTAACAGGAAATAAAAACTGCCACTTCCATAGCGATAATATGTTTCCTAATCATTTCTATTCAGGGTATGAAGTATGGTTGAATTCTTTTTTGGTACCTTGGGACCTTTTGCACTGCAAAGAGGGGCACAGACCGACAAGAGTACGTCTACAAAAGAATGAAGCATGCTGAAGCATTTCCAAATTGAGCGTTTTCCGGTCAAAGTATCTCTAGCAGAGTAAACATTTTTTCAATTGATTGATGATGTAGAAATACTGAGCAGTGGTTTTATCACACAATGTCAATGCAAGTCAAGCTATCCAACAATATACCACCCCTCTTGTCGCCATGCAGGTGGGATGCTACTGGGGTCGTCTGGAGAATATCGTGGAATGTTGCTTTTTCTAGTTTTCACGAAATTATCTCATATTAAAATTTCAACGGGCACTCATTTTTCAGCGAGAATGAATGCGTGCTTTGGAAATTTGCTTAAAAAGGCGAGAGGAAAGAAAATTACATCTCTCATTTAACACCCCATAATTTTCGCCGGTGCCCAACCCTGTTCCCATCGCAAATCGACGACAGTCAAGCGTGAAATTCGAAAACCGCCAACGACATGTTGACTTTAGCCGCCCTCGGATTTCTATGAAAAGCGCCGAGCAATTATCGTAAGCGTTGGCATGCGCTCCTCCTTTGTGTGTTAATTTCTTACGCGAGTGGAAATATTTTCGAAGGCGTTCACTCTCCGCTTTTTGCCGAGAATTCTTTTCCATCTCTCTCTTCACGGCGTCAGTCAGCAAGCAACTCTCCCAAAAGAAAATATTGAACGGGCCGGGCGTCGATTGTTATTCTTCATTATGCACACTTGAGAGATTGCAGCGGCAACAGCAGCGGCAGGTGCCATGCCAGTCGAGTGCTGCGGACGGGCGAAACAATGATGTTGCTTTTTGTGTCGGACGCGGCGACCAATTATTCGCGCCCAGCCCGAAAGAGATTACACGTCGCGTTCATCCGTAGCAACGACAACCAGAGACACACTCTTCCAATCAATATACACGTATATATATATATGTATTTACTCTACTCATTCACTCACCCGCGCGCGCGGTGCAATATCCAACACGCCAATGTTTGCATCGCTCTTCTCTGTATTCTGAATGGTGCTCACCGCTGGGTCTTTCATTAACATCGGAAAATCACTTCGAACATGATGTTTGGATTCACACGCCTTCGACTGATCAGCTGCACATACAAGCCATTTCGTTTCATTGTAAATTGCAAGGATTTAAATGCTAAACCAGATTAACTACGCAAAATGCGAAGCCGGAACGATGAGTAACACTATTTGAATTTTAAAACTGTTTTAGATGGGAACCGAAAGTACGTATATGACTGTCCTAAAAATGTTATTTTAATAGCTGCAAGCCAAAACTAAGACTTATTATTTATATTATAATTATACACTATTAAATTTAAAAAATTCTAAAATTATATGAATGAGATATTATTATATATTTTGGGGAGGAAGAATAAACAGATATTTGTATTAAAACAAAAACTCACTTTTGAACGTTAGACATTGAACTAAAAAAATTAAAGCAATAAAACTGCTTTTTATAAAATTGAGTATTGTTTTAATATTTTTTAATTTCACAATTTAAATCCATTTATCAGATTAATTTAAATACCTGGCAGATAATTCATTAAAACAAGAATAAATTATATTTTATATACACAAGGAACAAATAATACAAGGCTCTTTTTCCGTAAGTAACGGAAAGCAATAGAAGATATACATATTATGAAATATTCATGTATATTTAATATTGAGATTCCAAATAAAAATATATACACACTTTAAAAATCTGGAATGCAAAATCAGTATAAAGCAGTAAATGAGTTGTCAAACTGGAGTTTGCTGTGAAAGCATTTATTTTATAGAGTTGCGTCAATGTAAAAAAACAATTTGCCCGCGGCAGCATGCACGATAAGTACTCCAATGGCGTCTGGAAGCGACAAATTAAAGTTCAATTAAGCGAACGGTGCTGCTGCTTTGAGGCGACTCTTCCAGAAATTCGCTGCCGCAGGTAGGGCAGATGTTGTTGGTTTCTCGGCGAGACCGCAGCAGCACACGTGTAATTACCCACCAAATTAAGTCCAATATTTATTTTCTTCGTTGGCGAGAGCAATAAAACCTGCTCATTTTTGATATCGTGATCCTGTGGGAGGGGAACAGAAGGCGAGCGGCGACTTGAATCATGACGCGTGTGTGCACTCTGCTCGCAAGCTGCGAATGCACATTAGGAAAAAGTTTGCCTTTGCCCGCGCCGCCTCACGTTGGTGCTGAGGGTAAATAAACAGCACTCGTGCGGCTTCGTTCCTACAAAAAGCGCTGAATCGAATGTATAAAAAAAAATAGTGCGCCGACGAAGTAATGGGAAACCGCAAATAAAAGTCGGTCCCCCAATTCTGGAACGTAAGAAAATGATAACAAAAGTGTTTCCAGGAATCTTTAAAAAAATGTTGTACACTAATATAATAAATGTGCGTCTGAGCACCACGCAGAGGCACGTATCCTGGGGCATAGGGACTAACGGGAAAATTAAACATCAAAAAATGCTTCAGCTGAAGTGATGACTTAAAATGACGGTAAGGGTACATGCCAAGAGATATTCCCTGGAACTGGGACAACAAAGGGAGCCAAGTAAGCGGAAAGGACTTCGCGGAAATTGAATTTTAAGCATATCTTAATTTTTTATTGACTTTTGAGACGGCCGATGATGATTTCAGAGGTCATGTGCAGATTTCAGGAATACCGTACACTCTTTACACAATGCAGTCATCATCATCATCAACATCACTCGGCACTTTTATTATGTTCCGTCCATTATAAGTGCGTTTTGTCCTTTTGTGAGGCATAATGAGACCTACTGCATTGACTATACGTGGTATAAAAAAACAAAATTGCACTACTGCATATTTCTTTAGTCAGCAAAATCAGGGATATTGTAGAGAAGGGGAAAATAAAATATAATATTTCTATTTGCTCTGCAAAAAAATCTAAATTATAAAGAGCTTACTGGAGTTGGCCTCTATGCGTTTGAGCGAACAAGCAGTGGACAAAGAAAGCGTATCCCAAGATATTGTGACGCCATCACTGCTAAGGTTGGCAAAGTAAGATGCGACAACTTTTATCTCGATTGTTGGACTTTCCTTTGATGATTTTTATCCTTTTCATTTTTAACAAACAATCAATGATTTGACCAATAATGAAGACAAACAAAAGTGCGCAAGGTGTGTTCTAGTTTCTGTCTAACAATCACAAAATGTACTGACAAATTGCTTGTTTGCTAAAACTTTAAATAGTGACTATACGTATATCTAGATTTTTGTTGAAATGTAAAATAACCTATTTCTCAGCGTATATACTTAAACCCTGTAATTTTAAAAGCCCAATCGAAAGCTCACAGTTAAGTAAAGAGGCGAAAGGAAAAACCTTTTCTGAAGTTTTTTAAGGGACTACAAAGGCTATATTAATAAATCTGACAAAAAGTTGAAGAGCTATAGATGAACACGTTTGATGATGTGCGAAACAAAGCGTTTGCTTTCATCACGCTCTAATTACAACTCCAGCTTTGCTTTTGTACTGAAAACTTTGTATTTTTCCACTCTCATTTGCTGAGAGTTCAAAAGAATTTGCTCTTTTGTATTTTCACATGATGGAATACAAAACACACCGGACATGCTGGTCTCTCTGGCTCTTCATTTTCCTTGTTGGCTAATTGCATGCAATTTAATTTTGCAGGCCAGCAAATAATAATGACGGCGGTGACCTCGTCTTCTCATTCAGCGACTTTATTGCGAACGCGCGGCTTCCAACAAAAATATATAAACAGCTTCTTTTGTTGCCTTCCTCGTAAAAGGGCTGCATTATGTACACACATAAAGAGCCATATAAAACTCAATTGAAAAACGAGATGAGAGCGAGATGAATGAAATTACGGGACCTGCAGCGACGCTCCAACACTCGGTGACGTCACGTCTCCCTTCTTTGCCATTATTGTATGCAAATGAGTTTCGAAAGATATTTTTGTTTTATGATATCTAATGATTGAAAACGCTGGAATATGACATCTTATCCAATCGCGTCGGAAACTTATGCGCAGCTGTCGACCGGCGATAAAATTATATATCCACCAGCAGAGAGCGAGCGAGACGATTTATTTGTAAATCACTTTTCGCAGCAGTAGATAAATTAAAAGATAAGGAGCGCTGTTTTATTATTCATTGGCAATAAATTTAATCAAAATTGCGCTCGGCAGCGACGTGTGTGCGCCGAGCAGGAGCCGCCGGATTAAATTTCGACGAATTATGCTCCGCAAATAATATATAATCACACATATTGGAATAATGGCTGCGAAACAATCCCTGTGCTGTATCACTCTCACATTCCGCGACCGGGCAATTGTTTCCATGCTGTGTTCCACCGCCGCTCGTATGAAATCATGATCGCAGGCATTGTAAAAATTCCCACAGAATTTTCCAGTCTACTGCGTCTATTTGAATTGTTTGCAAACGTGCTATGTACCCGTCGGTTCGGTCAGCCGGCTCGCTGAATTAATATAATCATTTTGTTTGCAAATAAATATATGCATCGAAGTATACGTGTGCAAATTTATGTTTGTGTATGGTGATTTTTGCAACGCGACGAATGCATAAATCATGTTTTTATTGCCACGCTATTAATACAGAAATTGCACGCGACTTAATTTTGACGCCCACTGTGCTGTTTTATTGCTTGCCGTTCGAAAATAGAGCAATAAAAAGTTGCATTAATATTTGCATGGTTTGTTATTCTCACACTATTTGGACTCCCCGTGACGATCTAATTTGTTAATTTCGAATCTGTGTGAGCTGGGAATTCAACTGTTTATTGCGTCTCTTTCCAGTTGTTGTTTGCAGTAGCCAGCACTCGAGTTCCTTAAGGTTCTCAACAATGCTAATATACATAAAATTTATTACACTTGAAGGAGATCCCGTTTGTTAACAGAGGAATTAGAAAAATCCAAAGCACATTTTGTCGCCTTCTCCTTGTGCCGCGACGGAGATGAGATTCAGAAAAGTAAATACGCACGAGACTCGAGGCGGCGGCGAACTTCAAAAAGCGCGCAAGGCAAAAAGTCCATGCTTTGCGAGGCCTGCAATTGTCAGAAGGCATTATTTGTTCGTCTAATTTGCACGCGCACGCTTCATTTGGTCTCAGATGAATATTGATAACAAATCCAATCTCGGCGGCAGCGCGACCTCCGCAAAACCCCTTTGACTGAGAGAAAAGACCGACAAAACAGCTCTGCGAATCGCTCTTTTTTAATTTTCTCGCTCCATCAGCTCATTCGCGCGCAAACTAAAAGCAAAACTGCGTGGAGGCCTACTCGAATGACATGTTTAGCCAAGCGTGCATAATGTATTCACCGTCGATCCAGCAGCATCATATATATATACTTTGTTCTTGCGGTCTGCATAGTTAGACTCCACTCATGCAGATTCCAATAATGCTCTGCTGAAAAACATAACTAGCCGCAATTTGTGTCACGAGGAAATCCGATCTCTATACAGTTGCTTAACGTGTAATTTTCCTACTTTTTATAATATTCATACGTATACCAAATATGTAACAAATGTGTATCCTTTAAATGGCCCTCAAAATCTTTTAAATTTAAACAAAATTTTCAAATATATCGCTAGAAATGAGACATTGGCAGGTATCAAAATAAGTGTGGATAAGAATAAGAACTAAGAAGTTTTTTAAGTAAAAAATCTTAAAGAATATAACATATAATAGTTTTAAAAATACATAGCGCGTAAAAATAATGCTGCGGAGGAAAACAGCCAAAACATCGTGACGTCATCAATGTGAACTACCCACTAAAGTCCAAAATTTTTAAGATTTTGTATTAAAAATTTTAATTGTTGAATCATTGGAACAATTAATTAAATAATTGGTTCAAATGGTGATAATAATCGCACTTTTCAATGAGTTTTTAAGGCTACTATAAAAACTAATAGCTCTACAAATTTGATTTAGAATTTGCTGCAGCCTAATATGTATTGTGCTGTGAATTTTCTTTTCAAGGTAAAGTACAGCATTTGAGGTCTGCGGAGCTAAATCAAGCTGTAAAGTGCAAAACCGTGTGACATCATTTTCCCACATGCAAAAAAATTTGTATGCTGTGTTTACTAATACATTGGTTGTTCCATTCCATTTCGATCCTTTAATTATATTGAATTTACAGCACAATGACTGCAATAAAGTATAAGTTGTATGGCTTGGCTCAAATTTAGAAAGTTAAGACGATGTTAAATTATTACATGACTAGAGCAATGAGGGTTGTTATTTGAGAAGAACCAAAAACATGCTTCATTATCACATTAGCGCTGAGGCCTGTTTCTCGTTTTGTCGCAGGCGACGAGTGGAGCGCGGTGGCATTATTTTTTCATCAACCGAGCTGTAAATTGCGCGTCATTCGGTCATTGCTCGTTTTTTTATCGCTGTGGTGTACGATTCGCAGAAGAGGGCGGGCTGCAGCATTAATTTTAATTTAAAGAACACGCTTGCCTTAATGAAGTTGACGCAATTTTATGCTCGCTACTTCTATTAACGAAACAAACACACCCTCGGAAATTCGCGCCTAATGAGAGCAAACGCGCGTGCAATCAATTTTCGCCCGCGGACCGCACACATCGTAAATCTTTATTTCATTTAAATCGCACACATGGTTTTGCTTTTTTCTTTCCTTATCCCTCTCGTTAAGCAGCAAAGTGGTGTTGCCTTTTTTCTCCTATAGGGCCGCCGCGCGCACATCCTCATGTATTATAATCACATTTGCATGGAAGTGCCAGGCCATCCATCATTTATTCTCTTAGAGAAAGAATATTATTAATATTGAACACACGCTCGCAAGCAGATTCATATTTCACACTGGCCGAAAATATTGAAAACAACTTCGCTTGCTGTCAAGGTGATCGACGCGTTCGGGAAAACTACGTAAATATGTATATTTTTTCAGCAAAATCATGCAGTGACAGCAAGCCAGTTTCTGATAGCAGTTTGTGGAAATGCTGTGCACCATGAGTTCAAAGCTTTGGAAAATTAGAACTTGGGCTCACGACCGCAGAATTCCATCATACACCTTGATTCCGTTTTGATTGTTCAAGCGGCTCAAATCGCCAACACACGTTTGGACAAAAAATAGCCACAAAAATGAAGTCATTCATTAAGAAATGGCCAACGTCAACGCAAAAGTATAATTCGGCGCTGATCGCCGCCGCCCTCTCAAGAACCGAGTTGAGGTCACAACAGCAATTTAGCGCAGCATTGCGTGCTGCCGAAAAGAGCATTATATACATAATGAGAGCGGACCCGCAAACGAGAAAACGCGCGGCAAATTACTGGAAAATGCGCGCGCCGTTCGTAATAATTAAAGTTGCTTGTTCTGTACAAACATGCAGCTATGAACACAAGAAATTAAAGCCTTTTTCCTTAATGGCGCCTGAAAAAGCCGCAACTTTTAATTTTTCAACACGTAAAGGTGACTTACGAAAAACACTATAGCCCAACGGTTTGACGCTTTATGTGCACTTGCTGCCAGCGGTTCAAAATATTCATGTAGCAATATTTCTCTCAAGGTTTCTTTTCGTGTGGAAAAAAGATGACCCATATTCTTAGTTAGTGGATGAATTAATAGATTAAAAACAATCAATATACCCTTGAACACTTTTCTCTGCCCTGTGCTTACGAAAGAACATCAATTGTTAATTTTGATAAGCGAACCCTTAAGGTTTTATTCGATTTCCTAGAAACCGGTGTGGGTATCCAGATTTGTTTGGGAAATTTATTTTTATTTCCCAATGCGGACATATTTTATTGCCGAGAAAGGTAGAAAAGTGGCCGATTGAGGCGCACGGGACGGACAGAAAGTGTTGTGGGTCGGAATGCCGCTTTTATGACAAACGAATGTCCAAACAAAGGCATTAAAAGTCGCCTTAACGCAAGAGAGCAGCGGTGGACGCGCGAGAAACTTATCCAGACTGGCGTTAGTGCGAGCGTGCGGCTCTTCTCTCATACTTGGGAGTCGTCACCATAAAAATTTGTGACTCTCTCATCTCCGCGCAGCACCTCTATCGGCAGCGGCGGCTGTTTTTTATACATCTCCATCGCCGAGGCCGCATTAAAAACTTTAATGAAGATATCACAGCCGAAATTTATATAAATTTAAAGCAGCGGCGACCTTCCTCCGAAGCGAAAAACCTCTTCTCACAAGAGCGCCGCCGAAATCGACTTCTTCCTGCCGCTTGATTTGCATACCGGCGCTCTCGATTTTTGCATTTTTATGCGCGCAGGTAAGTGTGTTGGGTTCGAAAAATAAAACGTGTACTAAATCGTCGGCGTGCCGCACCGTCGTGCATTCGTTTGTGAATCAAAAGAAAAGAAAAAGTGAAGAGGACGCACTCACCACGCGGCAATTTGTAATTTAAATTATATTAAGCGTGCCTGTCAATTCCGAGTAACGAGCCAGACTTCACAAAAAGCAGTTGAATGACATTTTACTATCTGCCGCTTTTAAATTAAAGCCAGCCGTACACGTATAAAATTCTCTCGGACCCTACCTGCTGTGCGATCCAACACACATAAACACACCGAATGAAATTAGATTTTCGGCCTCTCCACTGTCTTGCTCGGCGAAATATGTCTGTGTACTCGTGAAGGCGAGCAGGCCGAAAATGTGGACTGGCTGAAAGATATACATGATGTGTAAAAGTGTCGGCGGAATGAGCAAGCGCGTAACTATGCTCTTAATTCTTAAATCTGAGATCATCCTGGCATGTTTCATTATTTTTCATTCTTATGGTACATCTTCAAATGGTTAAATTTATTTTTATTCAGCAATATTAAGATCGAAATCACATCCTTGAACGAGCTCTTTACCGTTTTGATTAGCTCCGCGTTTTTTAACATGCATTCAAATATCTCGTCATCTTCCTAGATCCTAAAAATTGTGAATGGTTATTTGTAATTGAAAACTAGTTTTCAGACATGCAGAATTTCAAGTACACGCAATATTTTTTGAGTTTAATTATGTCTTTTTTGAGTGTTTTTACTAAGATTGTGAGCCCAGTAGGGAGTTTAAAATGCCTCGCGAAAAGATAAGTCCGTAAAATCCAATTTCAAATTTCTTATGTAAGCTAAAATCTACATTGAGTATCTGTCTGACACTTGATGAGGAGCAAGAAAACGTAGGAAGGCTCGTTTTTGCACGGCACCGAGAAAGGATAGTGATACCGCAACAGGAATTTGCCGGAAAATCTCATTAAAATCTTACGTTAAAAAGCAGTGAGAGAGGACAAACAAATTTCAGGGAAACGAGCTGTGAGCGCGTTCAACACACACGCGCGCGTCATCCCAATGAAAATTCTTCGCGTTTGTCAAGCGAGGGAGAAGCAAGAAATGATATTCCGATTATTTTTCAAATTACGCTTGTTGCATATCTCTCACGGCAGGCGCGAACGGCGAGAAAATGAGGTTCAATAATGAGCAGAACCAAGAGAGGGCTGGCGCGCGAGAAAAATAAAAACGAGAGGGAAATAAAAGCCGAAAAAGGTGACTCGAGCTAATGTATTTCCCACCGGGGGTCCCTTTACAAGCTGCCAGACCTGAGACTGACTGAGTGAGAGAGCACGAAACCTGCTCACAATACTGAATGTGACTTTGGACACGAATTATTCTATCCGTCGAGTGCAGCCAGCGTCTCTTTTTCTCTCTTTTTGGTCCATTTGAATGCACCTTTTCAGCCCTCTCTGGACACGCTTGCATTTAAAATGCTACAAATAAGATGGTAAGGGTCTTTTTAATCTGTGTGTAATGGCTGTGACCAAAATAGTGGCATAAATAAAATAAGAAGACGAAGTGAGTTTGTTTTTTAATAATAAATTTTCTCTATTAAAAGCTGATAAACAAATTTTATTAATGCAAAAGATATTTTTTTTTGTAAATTATGTCTTTCTTGTAAATTTCAGTATGGAATACTTAATTAAATAAATGATTTTAGAATGAATAAAATTAATTAATTATTTATTTTAGATTGCGTAATGTCGGCTTATAGGATATTTTCCAAAAATATTTAAGTAAAGTATAAATCATAATTATTAGATACTTCAAGAGGTGGATCAATTATGTTTTTATAGATATTTTGTAAATACAGTTATAGTTACCGACTTCCGACAAGATTTCAAATGGTTTGCAAAAGATTTTACCTGAAACATATAATAATATGAAACGACATATCTAATAATAAACGGGACCTAGTTAAATTGTTAGTGAACTTGTATTTTGGCAACTACCTTCACCTTGAAAATCGCATTAGTTTTTCGTCATCGTGCTGGCGGCAGCAGAATAGTGTTTATGGTGTACCGAGAGCACACAGGAGATGGACAAACCCAATTGACCCTTGAACTTCACAAGAGGATCCAAACAATTTGCATAACATTAAAGAGCTTGGAATGCTGGGGCGGTCATTCTCTTATTCTTTTTCTCGCATTATTAAATTAACACAGAGGTCCAGCGTTAAGTCTCTCCCGGCTCTTTGTGTGACTAGTGCGCTAAGTCCGCCCGCCCGCCTGGTGAGCTCTCATCTCTATTCTATGGAATTAAGTTCATTTTTTCCTGGAGTGCTCTTTGACTTACGCCCGCTGAAATATGATATTAATAACCAGGCTGGTTTTTTTTTGTTCCGCGTAATTAGAGTAAAATTATTTATTTTTTGGCGGAACTTGGCCTTTTTCCTGCATCAAATACAAGGAAAATTTGTTCTAATTATTCGCGAACTTAAATGATGAATTGCTCGTTATAGCGAGATTCTACAAGCTATTAATTTTCCGAGGAGGAAAAATAGCTAAGGAACCTTCGCAAACAAGAATGTTTCACAGCATACTTTGAAACATATTATTACTTCCTGTTAGAACGTTATCAGGAATAATTTCCTTTATTGAATATGAAAATTAAATATGCTCAGTAATGGTTATTTATTGTAAGTGCATCAGATGCATTGATTTGCCGATGCCAATCAAAAATAAATTTAAAATTATCCAAAAAAAAAGAAGATGAATTAAAAATTTCTCTCTTTCGTGCAATTTTCCCAAGCAGCACCGCAGCAGCTGAACGGCATTATTAATGAAAAGCGTCATTACAAGCAATTTAACAATCCATTAAAATTGTAATTCATGGCTGCGAATTCAATTTGTGCCGTTGCGGCGCGAGTGATAATTAAGCTTGCTCGCAGAAAACAAGCTTTTAAATTACAATTTCAAATCGTTTCCTTTGCCACAGCTAGATTCGCGCAACATAATGATTGACGCGTGGAAAAATAAAGCACACGCACCTCCGCGCAAAGTGCTGAGCGAGGCAGTTCGAAAGCTCACATTCGAAATGCGTCCTCACCAAATGGAATAACCCTTTCAAACCTAATCACATTCGGATTAACTTCCACACAGAGGATAGGAATCCCGAACTGGCACGCTAAAATTTTCTCACATAGTTATTTCAATTATCGCCCTCGGCACTCTTCATAATTAAAAACACACGCCTTTCAACGTGGAATTCCTATTAATATAAATAAATGGTTTCTCTCTCGCGCAAACCCACGCACCGCCGGTCGGCCCATGCAGTCAGTGTATTATTTCGAGTGTGTGCGCGCGCGGAAGAAATGCACGGCTCGACTGAGTCTGTTGGTCGGTGTTGTTGATCTCATCTCGCGCTGGCCACAATAAACTCGTAAAGTTATGAGATCAAACTGTAATAAAGTATCAAATCAAATTGGCGCGTCGCTCACCCGGCGTACACGCTTATTTATTATTACTCGCGGCCCGACCGGCTTGTTTTATGTTACGCTCCATGTGCGCCAATGCACCTACAAAAAGATCTATTGAAATTTCTGACTGGCCAGAGAGGGACGTGCAAAATACAGAATTTTTCAGAGGAATACAAACTGTAAAAAAGCCCGAATTTTCAAGTGCTATATGATTTCAAATTCGTATCAAACTGTCCAAAGACAACATGCACAAAGGCACGCTTCATTTCAAATATTTTTGTCTCTGAACAAAACTTATTCACACAATTTATTTTTATTTTTTCGAGACAAAACTATTTTGATCAGTTTATTACTAAGCTATTTTGTCCTCAGATTAAAATTGAAAATTAATCGTTCTCAATATTCAGGGCACCATTTTTCACTGCCCGCATAGGTACGCGGAAAGTATGTATCCTTTTCGTCGGGCAGCACGTACATGTGAGTTGTAAAAAAGTAATTAATCAATCTTGAGGCGCAATCGAATATTCTCTCATATAATAAATGGCGGCGCACCGTTTTTCAAATCGCCGCGCGTATAGTATGTACTAGACGTCAAATCGAATGGCATTACCGAAAGCATCGTGACCTCTGGGTACGGAATATTACACTCAAGATGGGTACTGAGAAGCGGAGTTGGAAATAAAAAAAAGAAAGAGAGAAAACAATCGTGTGATTCAGCCTTCAGGTCTTAATCCGAAATAGAAAATTGTATTATTTGTTGGTATATCTTGCGCCCACCCAAAGGCCAAAAGTGGCTATGGAATATAATAAGGGCGTGAAAGCCGCTCTGTCAATTCCTATCTAAATTAAATTTCAGTGGTGCTAAGTGGTCAATGACGGCTGACGAGCCTTAAAACTCCCAATCGGAATGAGAGCTGCAGCACTCATGGTTAGTGGATCTGTGATGAAGAAGCTGATGAATTCTGTTAGATTTTTCTTTTTATAAGTTAATTATATTAATTGGTCGTCTCATTCTAGTCGACATATAAGTCATTCGAAAAAGTTTGGGCAGTTAAATGTGAATTCATGGTCATAAAATAGTGTTTGAATTATTTCCTGAATTTCAGGATGACTTTGCTACGCAAGTTTCTATCTTATCTCAAGAACGGTGTGTTTTATAGTCGCTTCACTTCCAAATGACAAGATGTGTTAAAGAATGGAAACTAATAAAAATAAAACCAAGGCAGATGCTGATTAACACTTTTGATAAATAAAACTCTGGTGAAAAATAGCCGTTCCAAAAGCTATAAAATTATCTGTATCACTTAAAAGCTGACAATAATTATATGCCTTTCAAGGCGTCAGCAGAAATTTGAGCCGTTCTTTTAGGCTTCACGTTGATAAAGCCTCTGGAATATAAAGAGTAGACTAATCATGAATTCCTCATCAGCAGCTGCAAACGAGGTGCCAAAAGCTACCACATTGGCAATTTTTAATTTATAATCGTGATAGATTGATCGTTATCAAGTATTCAGACCATCACAGACAGGACGATTGATTTTTAATGAATACCTTAAGTGTTGAAATTAAATTATTGTGCCTCAAAATTGTTTGAAATTTTAATTCAATTAACATTATTCCATAATGAACGGTCAAATTTAAACCTTTTTAACTCTAATATATGCTATCTAGACTAGACACCTAAAAAGGGTGTGAGGGAGGTGCGATTGAATTTAATCACCAAGCACGCAATCATCAATAGGAGGCAGCTGCGGGGCGACGCGAATGATCGGCACCAGCGACTGTTGTCACCACCAGTGAGACTTCTCCTCCAGGGTGGTAAAACCATGGAATGGCCTGCCACCTGAACTCCAGGACTGCGCCTTCGCTGAGTTTCCCTTACTCTACAAATTTTCAGTGCTCCGTGATTGTTTAAAAATGTTTGTATAATTTGATATAGTTTTGCAATTTCTTTGCTTTTTTTCTTACAATGTATTTATGCATAGACTACAGCAAGAATAAAGAAGCATATATAACATATGGAAAATTAAAATAAAATGCACGAAAAGCATCATCGAATTCCTAATAATGAAATAAGTAAATCTTGGAAAAGTTTAGGCGACTTCAATTTCCTGCGAATAAACCAGACCGAATTTATTCGTTGTTTCCTGTGCAGTATGTACAGCAGCGGAAATTTATGTTTGGTTCCTAGTTTGGAAGTAATAGTTAAAAAGCGGCGCAATATGTGTCACGCATTTGTTTATTCGCGAGAGCTCGCCGCGACTTGAGTTAAGAGCAACTTTTGCTGTTTGCCAGCTGCGCCGAAGATGCGACTCTTTTCGTCGGCGGCTGCGGGCAAAAGACCTTGGTGCGCACGATATTAATGATACACGTTCCAGTTTTAATTCATCGTGTCCATTTTCATTTATTGTCGAATTATCTGGATGTGTACATCTCTGCTGGATCGCAGAAAATAACAACCCTCCTTTGTTCTCCTTGATATAAATATTATTGCATTGTGTGCCAAGGCTTTCCGCCAGGCACTCTCTTTCCAATTTAAATAATAAAAAGCGATTTTTACACACGCATTAGTAAACGTCAGTGAGTATCATTTCAGTCGGTCGTATAAATAAATAAATAAATATCGTAGCGAAACGGGTAAAGCGTATATAAATGGAGTACTTTTGCATTCTGGTTTAGAGAGGAAAGAAACTCTTTTCATTTTTAATCAGCATGATATTGTATAGACTTCTAAGTGCTGCGCTGCTGCTGCTTTTCAGCCAAGCGTTGATTGCGCAACCAAGTTTGCCGCTTTCGCATTATTTAATATTTATGTCCGTCGACTGAAATGAGAGCAGCAAACTCGTTTCTTATTTATTTATTAACTGTTTCACTTTTCATTATTAGCAACTCGAATAAGGTGGCTCATTGTTGAAAGAAAAAGAGCCAATTTCTGTTTCGACACTGAAAAGCGGATGCGCATTAATGGATTAAAAGGCAGAAACTTTAAAATGAAAGGAAGCTGGCAGCCTGTCAAAATTGCAAAGTTTTCAGGGCGTGCCCGAATTCCAGCTTCCTGTTGGTTAGCACGCGGAGGGAATTTCCGAAATTTCTAATTTCTCAGGTGGTCCTCGCCAGATTAATTGGCATTCAAACGACGATGCCATCCTACACGCTGGGAGGTGCGACTCGTCATAAAAATCGATCTCTGAGTGCGGACAATGAGATATTAAAGCTACGAATGGGGGCGCGTTCGGTGCAATTGGCCATTTCCGACAATGTCTTTTTGAAATCGCCGCCACGCGTTGCCTCTCGCGCAATATTAAACAATCAGCTCGCAAGAGTGGCTATTCGTGTCCGTTTCTCACTCACTCTCCCAACCCCGCTAAATGCAAATTTTATGTATCCTCTCTGAGCCTGCCGACGGAATTTGGGCCAACTGGAAGCGTGTGTATCTGCCAATAGCCAGTCAATTATTCAAATAGAGAAGCGGCCGCCGCGAGAGAGCTCCTCCACTCGGCACCCTAATTGGAGTTGACGAACGGAAACACACCTCGTCCGTGATGCAATATTTCGTCGAGAGATGCAGTCGTAAGATACGCAACAATAAGATGCAAATTCCCGCGCACGCAACACACGACAAGGGCAGGAATTCGAGCAGCGGAGAAATTGCATCTTGGCGGCACTGATAATTTACATACAAGACGTCTCGCTTGGAAATATATTTCTCTCTTCTGCGCGTACATTCATCTCGGCGTAATATCATTTTATTACACGCAGGGGCCGACGAGCGAGTATGCATTGTTATAATAAGAGATGACCCTGAATAATATAAAAGTCAGTGCTGTGTGTCTGCTGGTTGTAAAAGAAGAGTTGCCGGCCGGCCGGCTGGCCGGTTGGCCGGTCGGCTGGTCGGTGGAATAAATTTAATGAGTTTGAAGCAGGCAGCGTAGAGAGGCTGCGGAGGATAAGGAGCCAACAGATATCAAAGTGACTGATCATCTGAGCGCGCCGAGAGCTGCCTGGAATTATTATTGTTGTTACCACTCCAATTGTCCATCTCGGCACAATCTTTCTCTCTCTCTTCTTCTTTTTATACAAATGCGAGAGGCGCGATGTTGTCGGATTTTGCTCCGAATATACACTTGAGAGATGAGTCGGTGCACTGGCTCTTCTACTTAATCATCTTGGGGGAAGTGGACAGCACGGCTTATTTCTTTTTTATTCTCCACGCAGAGAAGCCGCAACCCTGAACAAATGCTAAACAAACGCCACGTGATTACTGTAATTTGCTTTGCCTGAAAAGTTTTTGTATGGAGATGATAAAACACGGCTCGTTTCGAAATCGCAGCACAAGCGAAAGAAAAGTGAATTTTTCACAATCAACAACATGTACTTAAATTTTATTGAGGCTAATTTTCAATGGAGATTTAAAATTGCAATTGTATTCTAGATTTAGAGATTTAAAAACAACTTGTTAAGAGATAATTATTTGTTATATAGACTCATTATTTTTATAAATGAAGTCCGGATATTGTATGATCGATAAAATGTACTCAAAGATAATAGCAAATTAAATGGAGCAAATAATCACTTTTGAATCATTGAAGAACAATTTTGGATAAAAGCTTTCCAAAACAACTGGACTCAAAATTTTCCTGATATATGTGAATGGTAACCCTTTTACCAAACATGTTTCACGTTTCTGTATAGTGTCAGCAGTTGAGTAAAAACGCGTATCTTTTTAATTTGTCCGCTGATCGGCAATTATATCTGTGAATATACAAAGCAATCCACTCGAACCCCATGAGAGTGAACTTTTGCGCAAAGATAAAAATGACTTTGACAGAGGACGATTCCTATTCTCGTACAGCTGGATTTTATTATTTTTATTGAGACGCAGAGTGCGGCGGTGGCCTGCTCGGCCCACTCAATCCATTCCCGCGGTCAATTTGTTCTTTGGGGTTTGGATGTGTATATGTATAAGCAAGTGACTAGAATTATAATGGGCTTGATTGGCTCTGTACTCTCTGCATCATCATCTTCGTAGCCCTTTCGCCTCCGCGTTTAAAATTCAAACTGCTGCTTATGTGTCTGGGGCAATTTCGATCGGCCGGTTGGCAGCTAATTGGCCGCTAAACGCAATTTCGCGGGCATGTGTGCGAGAAAAAATTGCAGGTTTGAAAACCAACAGAACGACGGTATTTGCATTTTTTCGTTTAATTTTTAATTAAATCCGCTTTCCAGCCGCGCCACCAAAACGCCGGCCGCGAATGAATTACGAATAAGAGTCGGGCAGCGTTTTTATTCGCTTTCGCAAAATCCATTTTGGCAAATCCATCCGGTAGCCCCGCCGGGTAATGAACAGAAAGCAAACAAGGCATTAATTTGGACAAAGCAGCGGGTTCTCTAGGTGAGAGATAAAAATTCGAGCTCTTTGCACCGGCAGCAGCTCTTTTGTTGAATCGCGTAATTTAGAAATAAATTAATCAAGTGGGAGTTTAAATTGATAACGAGGAAGAGCAAAACGCGCGCGCCGAGGGGCCAAAAAGGTTATTTTCACTTCTTATGCGACTCAGCGCGCTGCGGCAGGTGAGAGAATAAAAAAGCAGCCTTTTTGTGACTGACGGACAGACGGACGAGCGAAAGAACGAGCGAGCAGACGGCAACTCAGCGTTATAACAAGCTAGCAGGGCTAACTAACAACACAGTGGGAGCAAAGACAAAAGCTGATAAAGATCACTTCATTCTGGAGGCCCACTTTTATATATATTATATTGTGTACACATAAAAACGACCGGGGAAGAAGAGAGGAACGCGCACACGGCTTAACTACACACGAAAAATGCGTTTCTGCGCGGCGCCTTTTTTACTGCAGATTTGCGCCGTAGATTCGAGCACCAAGAATTTCAAGAAATTAAAATTCAACACATTGCCGCAAAAATTTATGCGCCTATTCCAATCTATGAAAGGAGGAATTTTGAACTTGGCCAACGAAAATTTTTCTTTCAACCTTTTTGTTAGTGTTATAAACTAAATCGTAAATAAATAAATAAATCCTTTGTTCGTATCAGTTTCTGTGATTCACCACATTCAATATTAGTTTGCGAATTTACTTTGAACGTGCATTTTGGCCAATATCTGTTTGAACACCTGTGTGTGCGCGCAGGAGCGGCATCGGTGCTGTGAGCCTGGTGTTAACCAAGCCATTTCCCCATAAAAGCCGAAGAGTGTAGTGCCTTCTCACTTGTTAGCATTGTTCCAGGTGCTGATGAGAATTTTTTTATTTACCATTAAGTCGAGGAGAGCCCATGGGAAAGGCGCGAGTGTTTGAAGGATGTTTCACACCTCGGTGTATTCAGTATGGATGGGCACAGCAGCCAAGGAAACGTGCCCAGCATCGAATATTGTTTGCCGTTGGCATATTATCGCCGCGCGCGATGGCCGGCAATTGTCAAAAATAAATAAAGAAACGCACGCACGCACTCGATTCGACGTCCAGCTCGCAGTAAATTCGTTGGAATCATAACAGTTCTTTTGATACGGAGATGCATTTGTAGCGAGAAGAGAAAAGGCTGGGACGTCCCAGATAATGGAGAGGCCACTTTTCTCTCGTTCGAATTCATCAGCAGCGCTGCGACCGTAATAACCGATAATACCTCCCTAAAGGCCTCAGCTTATTTATATACACACCACAGGAACAGTAAGGAATTTTTAATATTGAAAACGACCAATAATGGCATAATCCATCACTCGACGCGATATACACAACGCACACACTCTGTTTATTTTCCTCTACTTCGTATATATGAGTTACGCCGTCTTTTCCGTTCTAATGACACGACGAAAAAAGCAACAATGCTCACTTTTCTGGGCTGCATTTTGTAATAAACTCGATATCTTAAATGACTCTGCTAAGCTGTTTAAAAAGGTAGTTATATGGAAGCCACAAGCAGGTTTTCTCTTATTACTTATTACACTCTGGAATGTGCTTGAAATTGAGACGTTAATTTTTTAAGTCCAGTTTTTAAAATTAATAAAATCCTCATTTATGATATTAATAATTGATTCAATTGTAATTCTACGAAGAGGTTTAGAAAATTCTGACTTTTCTTATCAGTTTCAAAATTTGAGGCTAAATAAATCAAACCCTCCACGTCGGAGAGCTGTTGAAGCCAATACAAGCTATATACGTTTGTTCCTTTTTGTTACGGAGCTAAAGATCAGCAATATTTCATTAACTGTCTTAAGATATAGAACCCAAAAGAGCTGCGCAAAATACTGATTTTTCTATTTATCAGTACATTTAAATTTTTGTAGTACAAAAAACTGTTGGTTCTCAATTCATACAACATAAGAAGAAATTTACTTACTAGCAGAATAAAAGAGTTATGAAATACTAATATGCCCAAGGAAACATATGTATTTTCTCTCTATGATTGTCTGGAATGAAAGTTTAACAATTATAATTCAAGTTAAATGAACGACAGACCCTTTTTATAAGGTCCATTAACTGCCTAACCCTCGGCTGTTACAAATTAATTTCTAAAGGTGCCTATACTCCTATGAAACAGTTATCAAGTGAAAACCAATAAGACTCGTCAATCTCATCAAATGTAAATTGTAGTCGAAAACAACAAGTTAATTGTGAGCCGTTTTCCCCTGCGCGCAAGAGTCCTTGGGCGCTTTATTGAAAAAGTCTCTCGATTCTTATCGCGCGCAGGTACAGAAAGAAATAAAGCGTCGACTTTCGATTCACTTCCTACGAAATCGAAAGTCATGCTCTCGCTTGCTCATTGTGCTGGCCGCCTGGCGTAAGACCACGCGAGCTACTCCGCCCAAATTCATGCATTAACCGACTACTTGCGCGTTTGTCTTCTTCCTCCTCAATCAGCTGCGATTGTCTCTCAGCGAACAAAGCACGAATCCGATGCATAATCATTGTTCGCTCGGCTTCGCGCCACCGCTGGAATTTGTTTTAAATTACAGATTCACGCGTCTAACGCGATTAAAGCGTGCACTTCGAATCCGGCCATTCTCGTTTCCTGCGAAGACGACGGACGATTGTCGGTCGACAGACACTGCGCTCTGCAGCTTTTGAATTCACAGGTCTGTGTGCTCAACAAGAGCCGCCGAGCGTATTTAGAACGATCATATAATGGGGGCAGCAGGGTTGCTGCTTGAGCAATTTTCAATGAGATCCTTGGAAGATCTTTACTATGCTGCACAATCTACTGTTTTCCCTCACAAAAGTTTTCGTTTCATTGACGACATATAGAACGCTGTTTGTTAAACGTTTCTTTATTAATGGAAGGATAATACGATGAAAACGAGAATGCCACCCTCCGAGCTTGAAAGTGTATCGAATTTTGTTAGGAAACGTGAGAAATATAAAAATATTTACCTTTAGTATCCAACATGGACGTTCAGGCTGAGTGCAATTAAACAGAGAGACTATTGTTTTAGGTAGCAGCAAACAGTCCTCACCAGACTGATTTTTGCGCCGATTTTTTTTCGTTCTCGTTTCGAGTGATCCACATTGTTCGATGTTTCTAGAATTGCCTTTGAAAATCAGCTTGATGGTGTATAATAACTAATTCAAACTCTCAGGACCGTGCTCCCCAGAGCAAGAGATTTTGATCAACATTCAAAATGAATTATGTTTTAATAAAACTACATAATAATTTATTTTTCAATTTACAGAAACGGTCTCACGCATCCAACGAGCGAGAGAGAAAGAATCACGCCGCCGAATGTGCGATAAGAGATTCCCGGCAAAAAAGTTATTTTGTGAGCCCCGCCGACGATAAATCACAAACGCATGCAAAGGAGGGCCACTGGAGAGCGCACTTTAAATATACACGCGGGGCGGATGGGTGAAGATAACGTGCGGTGATTAAAACGTCCGCTCACCCGATTAATAATCCCCGGGCAAATTTGCGCGCGGATTTGCCGCGCTCTCGTGCTATTATTAGCCAATAAAATTTATTGCAATTTCCAAATAAATTTCTCCGGCGCTGAAGCACTTGCTGCTTTGTGTAATCAGAGGGGATTTCTGCGTGCAGCACAATATTATCTCACAGGCCGAAAAAGGCGCCGAGGGCAGAGAAACGTGCTACGACCAGATAGATACAGAGCACGGAGGATGTAATGTTCCAATCCCTTTCACTGCTCTTGTGTGTGTGTGTCTGAGTGTGTATTGCCAGGCAACCACGCCTTTGACTCGGCTGCTTGTACCGAATTGCTGAACACACATTTGCGGCCTGTGCGGAAATGTAATCAAAAAGTTGCGGGCACAGATTTTGGCGCCCTCTCCGCACCGCAAAATTTCTTTTTTGCCCTCACTCAATGTCAAGCCTCTCCAGTCAGACAATCAAGGTTTAGAGGATGATTTCACACTGTCGCCGAACAAGTTCGAGAGAAACAGCGTGTAAAAAATTTAAAAAAATAAATTAAATCATTTATACATAAAGAATTTTGCATTTTCTAAATTCCCAAGGAATTTCGATTTTTATACTTAATTCAATATATTTTTTAATCAGAAGAATGAATTAGCTATTAGAATCAATGGATCTAGATAAGAAAAACAAATTTAAACCGCGGTAACATGTCTGTGTTTATATTTACTTTTGTATCCTTGTAAACAAAATAGCATATTTTTTAATGATCCGGTATGATGTTGACCTTTCAAATCAATTGAATTTTATGATCATTCTCTGCAGAATGGTCCAACCCAGAACAGCAAATTCATTCAATTTCACGAGTGTTTAACCTGGGAGCAGCAGTGGCTTAACCTTTCAACGCCTTATTTTTCCCTGCAGCAGCAAGTGCACAATTCATAGTTCAGAGCAAAATGAAACGTTTGGCAATCAAAACAAACCCAAATCCGACGCTTTTAAACTTTCACTCTTGTTCCCATCTAATCTTCACACACTCGCAATATGTACACACGATTTTTATGGATCCAAAAAGCAGACTCTCGAAGCGGTCACGATTTTGGCTCAGTTTCCACGCATTTTGCATGTGATTGTCAAGAGAATCCGCCTTTTGTTGCTGGAGAGAAAGGCGATTTCGGTCATGATTTTACAGCCTTTCTAAATTAGTCTGACTGAATTAGGATTTGTCACCTACAAAACAAGTGAATGCGAGGAAAGAAGTGCAAATCGCTCCATTTGGCCATGCTTTCAAGAGCCACGAGAGTGGTGACACGCTTTGTGCAAAACGAGCGAGCGGAAGAAAACGAGACACGCCAACGACGATACGAACGATTGCGATTTTTCACAACTCGCCTCGCGCATTGTTGTTCGAAATTGCATCAACAAAGGACGACACACTCAATCAATGACACGCGCACTCTTTCAGCAAAAACCACAAAATGAGACTTCCTGTATTTGATTTGCTTCAGCATATTTAATGTAATTTGAAACATAGCAATTTTCCTTTTTTTATTTGCAACCAATTAAGCTTTGATTTTTATATTTTTACAAAATGGAAAAGGGGGAAAGATGACTTTGCATTACTTTATGGTTGCATGCAGTAATCCTCTTAATGCGTAAAAGGCTTCTTTTTGAGCTCTTTCCATAGCTCGTACCCGGCTGATTTGCATTGCGAAAGTGAATAAAGGAAGCACTACTTTTGCAGATTTCAGCGGCCAATGCACAGCCCTTGTCGTACAAGTTCGCACAAGAAGGAGAGCAGTGTACAATAGCAAAAGTTGGCTTTCAAGGCGAGGAAGTCACGACTTCACTCAACATACTCCACGGCCTGTGTGTGTATACCCTAGTCACCTGAATAAACTGCTTTTCTTATTCTCCTCTCGCCGCACACATGTTTGCATAGAAAAGAAAAGACTTCTTTATCTCGCTGCTCTTTCCGATTTTGAATAATTAATGAACATAGCTCGATGGATGAAAATTGAAGCAAACGAAAGAACAACGTTCAAAGTATTGAACGCGATTTACGTCTCCTTTTGACTCACAATCAGCTGTTACTCTAAACCGAAATATTATGTAATATTTAGGTTTAATGAATTAATTCTTAACACATAATGATTAAGTAGTATTTTAAATTTGAATTGCAACAAAAAACTAAAAACATTTTCTTCGATTAATAAAATTAATATTGCCAAATCCTAGATCACATATCTACATTTAGGAATGATTATGAAAGTGAAACCTTATATTTATAACAGAGTTTATATTTTTACAAATTGATTAAATCTTTTCGTTTCGCAAACTAGTTTCTTTTGGACAAACAAATAATTAATTTCATCGCGGGCAGTGCTTTGTAGGAAATGGTTGATTTCCACCGTGAAACAGCTGACGTGAGAGATCGGGACCGCTTTTTCTTCTCGTCATATATCATATTGCAGTATGAAATTCATTTTTCACCTGGGCAGGAGTGAGTGACCAATTTGGGTCAACTGAATAAAAATCTCCCAGGGAAGAGCTGACACAGCACACTGGGTGCGCGAGAGAGTGATTTCAATTTTTTAATTAATAATTCTTGCTGGCTGTTTGATGTTTGACAACTGTGTGCGCGAGGCCCGGCTCGCTTTCTATTAATTACGCCGGCAGCCCGCGCGATTCAATTCAATTCAAGTGAATGACACACACGCGGTCACACAAAAGCGGCCAAATATATTCGCTGCGAGTGATTAAATTCAATTATAGGGCACATTCCTTTCTGACCGATCATTGTTGATCAGCGCTTGTGTTATTGGGTCGAGAGACTCATTGTCGAGTTGTCAGTGCAGGTGTGGCGAAAGAAAGCAAAATTATATGAGGTGCCAATTTCTTTATCCTCAGGCAGCATCTCCTGTGTGCGAGAACAAGCACATATTATGAGCTCACGCCTGATCCACTTTTATTTTCCGTCTTCTGTAATTGAGAAGTGAAATCGCTGGAATGAGAAGTGTTTCAATAATAGAATTGAATTATTGATCTTTCATGAGTAAAATAAAATCATTTTCAATAAGAGGAATGAAGAAATATCCTAATTTTAAATAACTTTCGATGTTAAAAAAACTCGTTAAATTAATACGCACCTCAAATGTAAACCTATTTATGATAACTTTCATAAAAAAATCAGCTTCGTTACACTTATAAATTTTAAAATCTCTCAAAAAGAAATATTGATCAAATTAAATCTCGAAATTCAACGCAAAAGGAATAAGTTTTTATGAGGTTCACCTGACAGTTATTATTACGGATCATTATGACATTTTGCGTATAGCAATTTCATTTCATCCATCAGCCAAGTAACTCCGTAAAACGCTCTCAATTTGCTGAAGGTGCGCGCTTATAACAACATTTTTGATCAATTTGCGGATTATGATTTATATATTTTAGTTGCTTGTAACTCTTTTATAGCTAGAAGACAACTGCTGATATTGTTTAATTTACCAGGAATATCTAACTTAATAATTTAGGTGACAACACTGCTCTTCCATAGTTCGTAATAATTTGGCTACCAATCAAATCCTAATTCCAATTTCACTAACCAGCCCGTTGGCTCGCATTGTTTAGGCATTCTCAGGAGTGTCAAAGCAATGGCAGGTATTTGAGAAGTTCGGAGATCTAATACTGGCTACCCATTGTCAGAGATGGCAAAAAAGTGGTTAGTTTAGTGACTCGAAATGCTCAAATTTCTCAACGGGCTGAGAGGCTCACCGGCGCCGACTCGCCACTTGCTGGTCTGCGCACCTTTCCAGCGGCTTTATGGACAAATGTCAATTAAAAGACCTCGGTGCGTGGAGGCGAAAAGATGGCCACATTGGGCCCAAGCTCCTTTGCGGCCACTCGGGCTACTCAGGCACCATGTTATCCGCTCGGCGGTGTTATTGGGGCCTGGGACCCAGTGAGCTCATAGCCCACCGGAAGTGCTGTGCGGAGGTTAAAAAAAATTAAAAAAAATTCAGCATCAAGAAAATATTCCTATTCTTGAAGTTAAAACCATTTTTATTCTTCTGGAAAAATTGCCGTGCGAGTCCGTTAAACTGACCTACCATTTATTATTTTAGCAAAAACTTTAAACCACTGAGAAGCAAACCCCATCTGCCGTATATCCTATTAAGAATAACATCTTCTTGCTGCACCAGATCTAGAGAGCTCCGTTCCTGCCACATTCCTTCCCTCCACCTACGTTCAATCAAATCCATCATGAATAAATTGCCGTTCCACTCGTTCCTCGGTGCACTCATTTGTGGGTTCAACAGTCGCTAATGCTCTTTGCGCGTCAAGGGCTACTTGAGCTGCAAGTCAATAAAGTGTGCATCGCGCCGCGCGCAAATCCATTTAAACCAGTTCTCGAGCGGCAAGCCTGGGCGTTTTGATCGAGTCCGTGTCCGTGGCAGTGTGTACTGTGTGTATTATTCGTATTATTATTAACCGCGCGCCGGTCGGCCTGCCCGCCCAACACACACACACACATTATAATGAATCGCATATCAGCAGGTACGGAGAAATAGGAGGACTAGGCCTTCTCAAAACATTTATCACTTGTACATGCGAGCGCGAGAGCAGGGCAAAAAAAATATTAAGTCGGTGCAGAAATAAACAGAGAGACCGGTCGACAATGAGCCAGACGGACTTGGGCGCGGCTTCAAATGCTCGACTACCAACATTCCATCATCATCAAGTATTATTATTAAGCTTACGTGCGCCGCTTAGACAATGCGCACACATATAAAAGCGGCGGGGACAAAAAACTTTTATTAACGCCGCGTTTAACGATCAACGTGATTAATCCATTTTGCATTAACCTGCTTTCGAGGGCGATGCTGGCTGTGCCGCCGAGAGCCGAAAGTGAAATGGCCGCAGCACAGCATAAGTCAGCACAGGTGAATTGCCAAAGGTGAAATCACGAAGGTATGCACCGAATTTCGCACCGCGCAGACACTATTTCAATCAGCCTTTTATTAGACAATGTAGAGGTCTTAATTGATATTGCGCGTGACCCAAATCCAGCCGCACACTACAGCTGATCTTTTGCTTTCTTGCCGCTATAATAACGAGCCCGACGCCCTTTGTGACACAACCTGTGTGATATACATTCGTTCAACGGCACTGGCATTATGCAAGCTCTTGCAGGCTATCACGTAAATCACGACGATGAAAGGTGGGCCATAGCTATAATTATTTTGATACTTCTGATTCAGCGTAGGGGAACCAACACTATCCAGCATACGCTAAAAATAAAAATAATGAAAATATTCATCAAAATTTCAATAACACTGCTAAATTAGGCGATTTAGTGCCAAAATACGATTTCGGGGGGGGGGGGGGGGAATGAAAAACCACATGAATATTCCACCATTTGATTCAAGGAATTCGTGGTGTTTGTGATAGTATGATACATTCATACCAAAAGAACGCTTACAAAATATATTCCGACCCTATTTAAACTCAAAGGATTCCGTCTGCTACGCAAAAATGCGAAGAGCAGCTTAGAGGAGGGGAGAGCGATTTTTTTCACTTAAAACACTAAGAAAATAGTCCCCGCAATATGGCTTCGCAAATTTTATCTAAAGGATGTCAGTGGCAACTTAGTGTGCTTTGTTTTTGTCGCAAGAACAGCGAAAAGTGCGGCAGCGCCTTAATCCCCGCATTCTTAAATAATCTGCGTGCGTGGTAAACAGCGGCGGACAGCTTTTGAGGCTGATTTCGGCTCGGCAAATGCAGATTGCTTTGGTTATTACGTGTCGCTGTCGCGGCGGAAACTGCTGGATTCGTGTTTTCGCGCGAGTGCACCGCAGGCCAGCCCTGACAATAATAACAGCGTACACATTGCACTCGGGCTGTAAACTCCGAGCGTATACGTATTATCTTCTCCAGCAGGCAGGCAGGCAACCCTCCAAACAAGCACGTACATTACGTACTGTTTTCCTCTTGTTGCTGCAGCCGACCGGCGTTTGCTTTTGTTCTTGGGGCGCACTGAATGTGTACACTCGACGCACGCATCACGAGGTAAAATTACATCCAGCCACAACAAACCACTTCCAACTTGAAGCAGTTTGCGGCTCCCATTGTCGCGAAACAGTGCTGGCTGCGTGCGTCCACTTTCTTCAGAGCGAGAGGAACGTGCCTCCGCAAAGTGCACGTGCGTCTTTTTAAGCTCGACGTTTTTGCAAATTGTACGGTGGAACGCAAAGGGCAGCTGCGGGCGTGCTTGTCGAGCAGTTGGAGAAACCCCGTGACCTTTGTGGAGTTTACAAAATATATGATCGTGAGGTGAAATGTTTTTGAAACTGTTTTACTTCGGGCTCAGTTCTGTGATATGAAATGAGAAAAAAATGTTAACATCGACGTTTTTTTACGTTTACGATTTGTTTTGCAACTGAATGAACCGAACGAACCAAATATGTTCGCAAATTTTCGATTGTAAATTTTGATTAGCGCAGATATATGAAAATAGTGATGGACCAA
Organism: Cloeon dipterum; assembly: GCF_949628265.1. Classification (NCBI taxonomy): domain Eukaryota; kingdom Metazoa; phylum Arthropoda; class Insecta; order Ephemeroptera; family Baetidae; genus Cloeon; species Cloeon dipterum. The sequence goes on from NC_088786.1 coordinate 12,215,210, forward strand.
TTATGTAATTCCAGCAAAACAACGACTGAAATGTTCTATTTCCGTGTCGTGTTGCGTCACATCCCATACATGCAGAGTAATCAAGCACGCTGAATATACGTCGATACATATATTTGGATAGATAGATTCGCGTAATAAATGCACAAATATTTACGATCAGCGTGCAAACAGACACGCCGGCAATGCTTCTGTGGGTGTATTATTGCGCGCTGATGTAATGCAATCCAGCACATTCGCGTATAGAGGTGTTATTGTGCAGCGACAGAGGTGTGTGTAGTGTATCTTCTGCGGCAAATGTTTATTGCACGCACACTAAAACCCACTCGCTCTGATGGCGTATTACGGCCAGATCCCTGCTGGCTTTGGCGGAATTTGCTGGTGTGGCCCGATTGCATGATAAGGTGATTAATTTTGCAAAGCGTGCACCGCCGAAAAACACGATGGAGATCCTCAAGATTTCGCGTTGTCAGCGGTTCCAGTGCAATGGAATAGGCCAAAGTGTCTTCTTAATTAAGGGCCGCGAAAATCGATTTCGCCGTGACCCTGTGGAAGTTAAATCTCAGAGAACAACAGCAGGAAGAGACGACCCCCCAAAGGAGCCACCAAAATGGGCATTTATTCATTTAATAGGCTACTTTAAACGTCCAGAACCTTTAAAGAATGAAGAAAATTCAGACTTGTGTTTAAGAACAAAGAATTTGTCGCTTCCTGAATGTCCACTGGCCCTATAAAAAATTATGATTAGATTTGCAGCATGATTCTGTTGTTCAGTTTGATGGGATGGGACGGAATTGTCCCGCAGATTTATAGTAGCATTCCATGTTTGGAACAAGCTGCCCGAAGAAGCCCTCGAGGTAGACATAAAAGGCCCTTTTTAGGGCCACAAGCAAGCGACGACGCTTGTATGCTGCGACGATGGCAGAAGAAGAGACTACCTTTTCAAGGTCAGGTTGGATTGCGGTTTGCAAAAAAGTCGCCGGTTGCACCACTTGTATTTAAATAACCGCTTCATTATATTCGCGCCGATAAAAAGTACTCTTCTCTACTGCGCCAAGAGAGCACAAACACATAATAATATTCTTGTGCCTCGCAGCGGAGCGAGTGCGAAGTATGCAGTAAACAACCTTCGCTTGCAGAGCTCTGCTTTTTCTGTCAATGAATTGAGAAATAAATTCTCTCTCGCGCCGCGGTGCACGGACGTGAATCTCGCCGATAATGAGATATGATTCCTTTTTCCCCGCTGACGTGGGAATTGTTGTATGCTGTTGCGGTCGCGGAAAATGTCACAATGCGCGCCATAAACGCGACATGCAGAGGATGAGAGCTCGTTCAGACCGAGCTTTAAACTGCCAACGACCAGAGTATCAGCCGACTTTTTTGCTTGTTAAACAAAATTGAGCTTCATATTATATATCCGAGCGAGTGGCTGCTTTTCCGTCATTTGGTAAAAAAGTCTGAAGCTCAAATCCTGTTTGATCCTATTAAAAGAGTGTATATTGTATATTCCATCCGAAATATGCGCGCCGCGCACAGGCAGGGAAAAGCAGTCGAGTGGAAAGGGCTTCTGCTGGCGAGATTCCTCCGAGTCTCTCTCTCTCTCTCTCTCTCTCTCTCTCTCTCTCTCGTTCCTTTTTTATGGTGATATTTTACATCCTTTAACTTTGCGCATAAAACAAATAAGCGCTTATTAGCAAGGCAAAAATAAAAGCAGCGCGAATCTAAATAACATCATGCTTCTCCTTTGTCTGCGTTGGCCATCACACGCGCGCAGGCTGGCTGCTTTTTTAACTCGCCGTACCATCAGACAGAACAAGTCGAGGCCCCGTCTTTATAACCTTGAAAGATGTCAATCTCAAACTATAAATTTTCAACTCTTCTATGTCCTGACAGAAATCTAATCTCGAGGGGGACCAGGAATCTCTCCTTTTTCTTTCTGTTTTAGAATTTTTATAAATTATCCGTTTGTTTGTTATACGAGCAGGTATGTACAGCTTTTGTCTGTTTCCGCCGTGCAACTGCTTTCGTCGTTTGTGCCCCCGAATTTCGACGAGGCGCGAAGAACGGTGATTGTTTCTGTTAATTGGCTCCACTTCTCTCTGACGTTGAGTACAATCCCTTTTAATTAACAACTCAATTACGCTGCTGTCCTAATTTATTGTTAACGCTTTTCCGTGATAAATCATGATGCGATTAGACGAATAACCAGAGTGGGAAGCAAGCAGGGCGCTACACGGTGCATGTTGTACCCGTATATTTAACTGCAGGTTTTGTGCCCGTGCAAGCGGGAAAGTTTCAAAAGTAAGTTTATCCGCACTGTGCAGCAGCAACAAGCTTTACTACTAGTTTTCGACTTGTTGATAAATTATTCCCTTCGGTTAACACAATTTCAAGAGTTGTTTCTTTTAGAACAGCTGCAATTAGAGCAAATGAAATTTATAAATTTAAAAGTTAACCTCGTTGGATTCCATTAATCTCTCCTAACTTATAAATGTTTTGCTTTAACAATTACTTTAATCTTGAGCAATAATGAAGAAACCCTGCACTCGGAAGTAATGCAATTTTCAGTAAATTTTATTTTATTTGGAGACCTCATAAATAAACGCTAAATAAACTACAGAATGCGTTAATCAAATGATCCTAGGCATATATAATCTCGAAAAAAAAATAAAAAGGTATTAATTATTGTGATTGCAAATTTAATACTGCTTTTTATTAATATTGTGTTTCCATACTAGTTTAAAAACCAGGGCAATATTATATGTATTAAATTAATCATTTAATTAAATTAGAGCATGCTTTCAAAGGTTAATAGTGATTTGGCGGTTACGTTAATTTGAATTATTTTTTTCATAAACTAAACAATTTGCACAAAATTTGTTCCGTGGCTAGTGGGCTTCCCCAAGGAGGTCGACAGCAGCTAGCTACATGAGATTCACCGTGCACCTAGCTTAGTTGCTTCGCCGATTTCTGGCCCTACTGGCCGCCGGGATGAGCACAGAGAGAGCCGAAGCTGCAAAATTGCTGCTGGGAGGGTGGAAGGAGCGAAACCAGAGCAGCGACCGCAGAAATGAATGATTCATAAACGAAAGGCCAGAGCAGCTCGGCCCATTGTGCCCGCGCCGTGACCCCGACCGGCATGCGCGGGCTCCACACATATACGGTTGTTTTTTTTTCGCCTGCACAGTGTATACAGTACTCACAAAGTACACCTGAGTGAAAATAGAATGAAAAACAGTGTGTTTGTTCAGCGGGAGAAAGAGCTGGTTGGCTGGTTAGTCGTCGCCGGTCGCCAGCCAGCACTGTTTGAAATATTAATAAAGGACCACAACGGGCCCACTAATTGGGTTGTGTGTGTACGTTAGGTCGGCAAGCATTGAAAAGGGCGTGCTCGGCTCGGCTCGAATTTGTCATAAAACTTGGTTCAACTCGGAGCACGGAATTTCGTAAAAGTCGCCTAAGGCGGATTAATAAATGTGCGCTCGCTCTGTCGACCTTTTCTGCGAGGAATTTCTCGGCCAATAATGGTCTGAACCGTGCTGCGACCGGAAAATCGCATTCTTGGTCCACTCAAAACGAGGCGTTTTCCGCAAATTTGATCCTCTCTCTCGGAAGCTGCATATCAAATATCTTCCGTCTGTGATCTCGTTTCGAAGGTCGTTACACTCTTGAGTGGTCCGGAGGACAAACGACACGGATTTTTTCAGCAGATGGAAAAAAGTCTTTAAATACCATCACATTTCACCCTTTTCCCTCTTAAGCACGCAAGACGAAATGAGAGATGACCGGCGTCCCCGACGTCGGCAACATCAGAAAAGGCTTGCGTTTGCTCACATTCCGCGCAGGAGAGGCGTCCATAAAAGTTGCGTGGAATGGAAACAATACAACATAAAAAGTCAAGCGTGCGAGAGCCAGCAAGCGAGGTGCAGTTGTTGTTTTGATGTTTGGCTCTCTCCCTGGATGTGTGGTCGGTCCGTTCCGTTGGTCGGTGGAGGAATTTTGCATTTTACCCCGCGCACCAGAGCGACCGTAAAACTCGGCGCACACGTTTTATAGTGAGCCGTCCAATGATTGACATGCAATCTTCGCCGCTGCACAGTCCCTGAATAAAAAATGAGCATTCAAATTATTAAAAAGCGGCTAGATTGTGTTTTTTGGTGCATTTCCATCCACACGGAAAGCAGAGAGGCACGCTGACGGTCGGTCAGCACCATAAACAAAAAGAAAGATACAGCAGTGATGGCGCATGGTGTATAAAATGAGTGCTTCTTCAGCAAGGGCGGGCGAAATGGAAATCTTGACGATGAACCTCCTATTCAATATTATATTATTTATCTTTGACTCACTCAGGTAAATAAAGGAAAAACACGTCCATATTTTTATGTATATATTATGAGATAGTACATGGCGCCAAGGATAGGAGCGGAAAAGGTTTGTTCAGCTGCCCAAGCGTGCAAACTTTCAATTTCAGACGCTTTCGCTTGATGAACTTTCCATACACACACAGACCTATCTGCGGTCGGGTTTGTTCACATTTGCATTTCATGAAAATCCTCCAATTCCATTCGAATGTTAATAGGTGTTATTCATTTAATTATTCATGCCCTCCAAGTCTGCAAACACAAGCAAAGCGTGTTCTCCGTGGAAACGCCGCTCTCTGTTTGGTCTCTGCGTCGCAAAATACCGCCGAGCATGCATATATGTACGAATTCCGTCTGTGCTAGCTGGTGCTCTGCGGCCGCCGCTTCATCATCGTCCCCATGAATATAAATTGATGCTCCTTATCTCGCTAACTGCCGCTGATAAAACAGGGGAAAAGTTCGGACCGACTGCACCGAGCCGGCATTATTTCACGTCTGATTAAACAGCCCGCGAAAATGATATGCAAATTCGTCCGGCGGCTGACGTTTCGTGGCTGACCACTCGCCAGAATTAATGCTCGCTCTTGCCGCGGAAAAAATTTAGAGTGCATGAAATGAATGCTCAATATGACTTTTATACAAAATTGCGGCTATTTGGGGCAAAAAATTCTGGTGAACGAGGAGAGCCTCTGGAAAAATGCATATTTTAGTTTTCAATTCTTCACTTTATTCTATCTCTCTTATTTGCCCAATTGTTATGCCTTGGGACAGCTTCAAAAGAGATAAAACAGGTTGATTGAAGACTTCTTTTAAAATCATTTTTCTTGTCTTGTCGGTTTATGCTCAAGCATTAACACATCTTCGCAACTTAATCAAATATTTAAAGCCTTGTTTTGAACGTAACTCAAACAATCAATTGTGAGGCTCAGAAGATATTATGGATTGTATATAAGTCAACCTTGGTCCTGAATGAATATTTAAGTCTGAATCAAATTTGGAAAAATTTAATTGATAGTAAAAATGAATGGAATGCTGCATTCAAAACAAACGATGAGCAGTAATTTTTCATTATTTTCAAATTTGAGTAATAAAAAATCACTTTTCCCATTTCTTAATAATAATGAGCTCCAAATTGGGAATCTCATCTATGTATTCTAATAAAATGTTGGCAAACTTTGAGGTGACTAAAACTTGTCTGCTGTCATCTAAAAATTTATTTGCATCTTTTTAGGGCCCCAAAATGGCCATCATGCCCCACCGACGAATATTTAGGAGTGTTAAAACCAAATGATATTGGCTCTTGACACTTGTGCTGCAGAGTTAACTTTCCACACTGTGACACTCAGATGGAAGCTGAGAGATATTTTTTGGCTTTGCAGAAAATACTGGCGAAACCCGATCCACTGACACGGCAGCAGCTTTGCGTGCGTGGGACACATTTTTAAGCATATATTGTGGAAATTATCGGCACATATCTTCTGCCAATATGCATTCCCGCCACTTTGGGCTGAGCCTCTCACTCTTTCTCTATGCGCGGCGCACCAGTTGAGGAGAATTCTCTTTCACTTGGTAGCGAGCGACAGCACACATTAGGAATTTGATATTCCAGCCATAAAGTGGTGCTCTTATCAGCTGAATGAGTGCAGAGAGGAAACTCATTGTTACCGCGCCATTGGTGCCTTTGGCTGCTTTAGCATAATACACAGGCTAACGTGCACGACGGCCCCGGCGCAAAATGTACCTTCGAGCCAAACGTGCTGTAGAAAGCGTAAAAGCCAAAAACGTATCGATGGAGCGAAACTGCCTCGTAAAAATGGGAACAAAATTCAATTACGTGGGCAAACCTCTTTATATTTATACACGACATTTTTGGGGTGTGCAAAACCGAATATAAATTGTAGAGTGCTGTGAAAACTACAAACCTTAAACTTTATTTTCATGGCGGCCAATTTAATTATTCCCCTTGCCAAGTAAAGCTGATTCATGATATTTTTTCATTTGGTGTAATTTTTTCTTGCCCTTGGTGGCTTTTGAAAAATTTACGGCACATATGAGACGGTTGATATGCCGAGGGAAGTTGCCCCCATAATGTGCACTTGAGCAGTGAAAGGGGGAAACAGTCCGCTCTTTTTATTTTTTCATCTTGCAGCGACCATTCGGATGCCAAATTTATCGGCAAGCGGCGCGGGAAAAGTGATTGACAAGAAGGGTGGAAAAGAAATGTGCGCGGCGCGAGGAATAAACTAGGTTTCGCTTTTTATATTTTCGTCACGAGTAGGTACTAACTGTAAAAAGGAGCACTTGAAGCAACCCGCACATAAAAAGAGCACCCTCGCCGGGGGCCAAAAGTGCAGCCAAAATAAATAAAACGGCACCCACCCCCAGGCCACCCCCGGTAAAAAGGGCACGCGGGGGCGTTATTGGTATTTCGCCTCGCTCGCGTGCTTGCGGTATAACAAGACACCGCGTGCGAGGCCCATAAGGTGTGTATATTGGAATACCTATCTTCTCCTTAACACGAACCGGTGGTTCCTGTGGTTGGCTTCGTAAGAATTTGCTTTAAGATTGCAGATGAAAATGGGGGATCAAAACCTTTAGGATGAGATTCGAATAATACGCTATTAAAGCATTTTTGGGGTTTCAGCCAGTGCTTAGGAATAGACAGATTTTAGTTTTAGTTTTTTGTTTGTTCGCCTGTTGGCTGTGCTGCACTCTTGAAATAGATGGAATAGCAATGGAAGAGGATAAACAACTTAATTTCGCCTCCAAATCTAAGCATTCTTGTCAAACTACTGATTTTTGAGGCAACCAAATTTAGATTCCTTAGCCATTTTGTGAAAGTAAAAAACAAACTAACTATAAATTCAATAATGGTTTTATTTGAATTATTGGTAAAAAAAAAATAGAAGATAAATACTCTTTCCAGAAAATTTACGTCAGGATTCCAAACAATTACCAGAAATCTCATTTCCGTTAAGTACAATGTCTCATTTGAATGTTAATTTTGCGTGAAGTAAGGAGAAGACACGACGCACATCTCGACCATAATTAGTTCCTTCCTTTGGCAGTAAAGTGCAAACTCTATTACCCGCAGCCCGGCCAGACGTATCGCAATGTAAATGTGCAAACACAAGAACAGGCCACTTACTTTTGTACAATATACGCGCGTGTGTTCTCTCTCTCTCTCTCTCTCTCTCTCTCTCTCTCTCTCTCTCTCGCTCGGTCTTGCACACTTGGACCATACAATGGGTGCCCTCGTCGGCGAGAGTGATAATAAATTTTATCGCCGGACAGTGCGAATAATAGCTCAATTTCCCATCCAACCGAATCTAGAGAAACGACGCGGAGGGAACAAGAAGAAGAAGTAGAAGTGGTAGCGCGGGTGCATTTGCGTTTCTGTTATTTCTAGTGCCCAGGAAGGAAATAAGCTGTGGCTTCAGCTCCGCTGAGCAGGGAAGTGCGATACGGAACTTCCCTTACGCACAAGATGAACATAAAAAAATGCTCAACAAAAGAATTTACCTCCTCCTATTTTTATTTAATTTGATTATTATTAACCTCAGATATCAAATCAGACTGTAGAGAAATTCAGATTTTAAACAATCCCACACTCGTCACGTAAAATATAAAACACGTATATTTTTTCATCATGTTGTAGGTGAGGAATTTGTTTTTATGGAGAAGATGGAGTGTAATTTTTAACGGTATGCTGAAAACATAAATCATGGAATTTCCCAATGATTTTGATCCAGTTGTATGAAACCCTAAACATTAAAATAAAATGCGAAATCTGTATTTTTTAGTCGGTGTATTTTTTTCTATTACAATGCTGGTAACATTTGGTTTTTGAAGAGAATTTTTCATTAATTCATTTAAATTTCACTTCAATTGTTCACGTCCCTAGCACTGCTTTTCTTTGCTTGGCGAAATTTGAGGGCGTCGGGAGCGTCACCTCGGGCCAGGGGAGAAGAGAAAATAAGAATAAACGAGCTTGCGAGAACGAGGGGTGCTTGACCCCTCGCCAGCGGCCACCCCTGGCCCCGTCGCTGTGTCCACCCTCCCGTGCGATAAGTGGAGGTGGCCGGTTGGAGGTCAACCCCTGAGAGTGCGGCTAGGCGAATTAATCTGGTGCAGCCGAGCGTGTGTACCAGTTTTATGCTAATCGACACAAGCCGCGCCGATTTGCAGAAAACAGATTTAGTGGTAAGGCCAGTTACTTGCACGGGCTCCGCTTTTTATTCGGCTCTTAAGCCCCGAGTGCTTTATAGTTTTAGCTCTACGCCGCAGATTAAGGAGCCACGCGGACGTGCTGCCGGTGTTGGGCTCCGCTCACACCTCTCTGCTTAATTAAATTGTGCGCCCGGTGCGATAAGGGCTGCTGGAGATGGGAAGTCATACACCACTGGCTGCTCTTATTTTTTTTAAATTTAATATCACGGCAGAATTTTTCCTGGAAGCTATCCCAATTATTATTTTACGAGAAATTCCTACTTTTTACGCACGAGAAATTTTAAAGTGAATATTCTTCACCGAAAACAGGGCTATTGTAAATTATGCAATTTGCAACATACAGATTAAAAATGTTAAATTGAAGAGTTCTGATATTCATACTTTACTCGTTCTTCCACCTCAACCAGGCCTCACAGAACAACATGATCTGGGGGAAAAACTACAATAGAATCAAGTCATTCTGGTTGTGCTATTAAGAGGAATGCACAAAACAAAAGAATATTCTTTTTCGGGTTGCCTGTCCATTCGCCATAAATTAATTATTTATTTAATTTCATTCGAGTGTGATTAAAAGTAATGCTGCAGTAAAATAAAACGAGCATTTCACGCAAGAACGGTCGTCTGGAGTTTATTTCTCTCAGCCTGTGAGCTCTAGGTATCGTCGAGGTTTGACCTTTCTGAGCGAGGAAAAGAAGAGCCGAAACGACACTTACTCCAATTCCTTTTTCCTCGGCTAATGGCCTCTAAATGCCTTTCCGCGTTGCACGAGTTACTTTTCCGTGCAGCAGCCGAAAGCGGGCGCGCGGTGCGTGTGTGTTTGGCAAACGTGCGAGCGCCTGCAGGTATGCAGCACGCGCAAAGGTGTTCGGCCTGCCAGGGCCGGCTGCTGCCTGTGTTTGCACTGCGCGTGTAATGGATGCGGAGGGGGAAGGGGCGAACGGGGGATGAAAGGCCATCCGCCAGCCATACTACAAATTCTGTGTCATTATTTGCACATGGCCTCAAAAAGGGTCAAATTGCTGGGCACACATCGGCAAATTTATCATTCGGAAACAAATGCGGCTGCCGCTCTCGCGCCAACAGGCCTGTGATTCGGCGGCAAAAAGCGCGATTTCCCTATTTGCCTGCGGATCATCAAACTCAAATTTGCATCCGTTCCGCCGTAAAAAGCCGTATAGAGCAAACGGCGATGGTTATTCTGTTCTTCAAAAAACGTGCATTCGGTATTTTTTTCATACGTTCTTTTGAATCTGATATGGGATTAAATTTTCCAGCACCGCATTTCCTTGAACACAATAAAAGTCCACTGATCTTTGTCACATTTTTATTATCTCTCTTGAGTTTACTGAGAACAAACCTAAAAAATGAATAAAAACCTCCCTACTAGCCTCTCGTTCGTTTTATTTGCTGCAGAAACGTACATAACAATAAAAATCCTTTAAGCACACCATTATAAGGTGGAGGAAAGGAAGAACGGCTCGCTTGTTAAAACGCTCTCGCCTTATGCCGCGCACAATTTTATTTTGAGAGAGCGAGCAAGGAGACAAACACGAGAAATTTGGTTTGTTAGAGTACCATTACTATTATTATTTGATCGTGTGTCTCGCAGTCGTTTCCCTACAAAACACACACAAAAAAGAGGAAGGAGTTACAACCTGGTCTACAATTCTCGTATTTTATTTCTCCGGGGGCGATTTGGGTCGAGAGAATCGGGAAAATACCGACCAGGCGCACATGATTCCTTCGACCCGAGGGCAGAAAAGGCATTTTCATCTCTGGTCACCAAGATTCTAATTAAATTATAAGCATCGGGATACGTTTGTCGGACACGGTCGTTAAATTTGTTCGTACGCGGTGATTGTTGTCTGCGCCGGGAAATTTATGTGAGAATGAGACCCATTTCTGATCCCGCCGCTTGTTTATTTCTCCGTCTCGCCACCTGCATGCTGATTAATTGAAATGGAAAGCAAAGATGCGTTTAGGGAATTTTCATGCCCAGGAATTCGACTGCATTCCTTTGTCTTTGGGAACAAATGTCATTTCTGTTGTCCCTTTGTTTTGACCTGCGCGACTGCTTTTAATAAATTGACGTTATGTTTTCCTTTATTGGCAGTCCACTCCATAAATCAGGTTTTTAATAAGGAAGCAATTAAAGAGGACCCGAAGCCGTTCAAATCTTTATCTTTTCTCCTATCACGAATCATGCGTATATTCAAATCCCAAAGAAAATGTCAAATCAAAGAATAACTTTTTTAATGCTATTTAATTTTTTACTGTGTCAACATATACAATAACTACAAACTTGTTAATAGCACTATTTATTATAATGTCACAATTTAGACCACAAAATGTTTGTAGTTTAAAAATTCCTCCACTCATTTAATTTGGCAGAAAAACGTTTGTCCAACACTAGCATCCAATTCGTCTTCTAGGAATCTAAAAAAATAAATCTTCAGAGATAAATTCCTCGATCTCTTCGAGACCAACATTGTTTTTTTATGCTCCTCACAGGCATTTTCGAACATAATTGGCCCGATAATTTGGTGTCTTTAGCTGCTCCCGTTGCGGCCGCGCCGCGAACACACCTTTTCGGGGCCAATTTGTGAGTGTTGTGTTGAGTGTTTGGATTATTTCACTGGTGTTTCCAGGACAGAAGCGTGATCGTCTTGTGGCGTCCGATCACGAGAACCGCGTGCTCTAGGACATCAGGCAACCCAACGTGCCACACACTTGAGTGATAGCAATTCTTTTTACAGTTGCTCTCATCCTTGGATCACTCCTAGGGGGATTCGCGCATCAAACGCTAGCATAATATATAACAAAACCGAATTCTTGAAATTGGTATAAAAAAATTGAGGTGGAGCTTAGAGGTTATTAGTCTAGGTCGTGATGCACATTTGAATATATTTCTTCTAATAACCATAAAAAGCAGTGCCATTAAATCTGGATCAATTTTGCTGTTACGTCAGAATTAAATAAATACCATGCAATTGTGGTTTTCAAATTTCATTTATATCAACGGAAATAAGGGAGAATTTGTTTCAGTCAGTTTAGAATATTATTGTATTATTTGAAAATTATTTTTGTGCACATAGCTCCTAATTGTGTGCATCATTAGCATTTTTACACGAAGGAATACAAAAACACTTGAGTTGTCCATGCGACGGAAAGGAATGCTGCGCACTATAAACAAACTCGGCATTCTTTATATGTAAGTAAATATTACTTTATAGCGTGAGACCGTGTTTAACAAATCACGGCAATCAAATCTGAAATTATCAGACATGAAAAGCATTTCTCGACTTTGAATTCCACGTTATTTTCCTAGATAGAGAAAAATTGCTTACGCTTGCCATATATAAAATCAGCAGACGAAGATGCCGTTATTAAACTATCAAAAATTCGGGCAATAAACACTTTGTCGATTCGTACGTATCGCTCGTGGCCTCCGTTGCGCGTGACTTAGTCGGCACGCGAGTTATGCATATTACATGCCAGTTGTAAAGCGGGCAACACGCTCCAGAATAATTTTCAGCCATGCAACCAACTCTTCTCCTCTGATTGGCGGTCTTCAAGAAACGATCCAGCTTTTGCCATTCCTGCTGACATCAAATGAGTGGGTTTAATTGACTTTTGAATAGAGTATAACGGGTTAAGAAGTGTATTCATTCAGGAACAAGCAAAAATAAATTTTAAAAGAACTGTAGAAGATTAAAATTGATACATAAAAATTTCAACATTTGAGTGTTGTGGAAACGGCTATATTCTAACTATTTGTTTCGGGTTAACAAATATTTAAATTTAGATTTATTTAATTTAGATCCATGATTTTTTTGTTTAAAATCGACAACCCTGGAGGCTATATGAAGTGACTGGCCAAGTGCGATAAATATACATTCCCGCTCATAATTCAATCAACTTTATTTTAACAACCCTCAATTTAAAAATCGATGAACTCGTTCGTGGTTGGCTAAAAAGCCGCTGACGTAATCAATCATTGGGGCATAGGAATGCAAATGAAAAGTCAACATTTCTCTACCTCTTAAAATTCGACTCGATTTATATATTACACTTTATCTGCATGCTATGCGGATGCGGTGCGGACCGATTCACAGATGCGAAAATTTGCCTCTCTTGTCGTATTTGCCTTTCATCATCATAGCACACTTTTGCCGAATCTGCAAATTGGATGGGTTATATGCTATACATCCTCGGTGGTTTATTCAGAATAACTGTGCCGATGATGATGACGGCGAGACCGAGAGCGCGGGTGAAAAATGCACTGATGAAATTACGAGAGGCGGAGGGTGGTGGCGCCCTCGGTGTCAATAATACCGGCAACAGAGGCTGATTGAAAAATTCAATTTGGCTGATCGGACGGCTTTCTTTTTATTTATTCCACAACGCGGACAAATTGGTACTATACGAAATTTCAATATTGGAAAATGCGTCCTCCTATCCCATTTCGTTCGGCCTGCCTACCGAGTATGACATTATTCAATTTTCCTGCCATATTGCTTTTGTATGCAAACCCCCACGCTGTGCAGAAAGAGTCACCTACGCAACAAAGAGCTTCTTTTTACAGTGTGGGCCGAAATTTTCGTCAAATACAGACGTCACGCTTTGTATGCATTTGTATGAATATGTGAATTGACATTGAAATTCACTGACAGAAATTGCGAAAATTGTTTTCGATTCTTCAAAGGCGGAAATGTCATTGGGTGTGGATTTCAATAGGCTTGGTAATGTTTCTTACTTTCACAAATATGTGAATGGACATCCATCTTTCACTTGAACTCATACAAATTTACCTGATAAATGATTTCTTATATTCACGACACTTTTAGATGCTTGTTAGGTAGGCTATAAAAAATTCCAGTTAAAAAATTGTTTCAACAAGGGCTAAGAGAAAAGATGACAAGAGTAAAGAAATTTAACGATGCAGTTAAATCAGTCTTCATGCACATTTGGAAGGCACAGACGGACAAATACTGCATTTGAACATTTGAGGCAGAAATCATTTCCAGTTTCCCTCAAATTTTCTTTTAAATAATAAACTTTGGTTGAAAATAACTAATTTTCTGTTTTTTTTTACTACCCTTTGTTTACTCCACTCCCAGAGAATTTTCATTCTTTTTGCCGTCTGTATTTCTTATTTTTCTTTGAACTTTCTTTAAAATCTTCATTTTGAAATTGAAGAGTTTCCTAATTGAACCAAACGACATAATATTGCACTCAGATTTATTATTTCATCTTCTAATAATTTAAATAAAACCATGATATAGAGCACGGTGAATCTGAACTATAAATAACCTAATGAGACGCGTACAGAAGAGCCAATTGAATCGTAGCAGGATAAATTAACTTACGCATTTGCTATCAATTCCGATTGAAGCCATTCAGAGAATCGAGTAAGGACGTCATTTCTCTTAGCGTTTCAAGCAGCATGTATGTAATGAGAGCAGAACGTGTGGGCTCGGAAACACAACACGTTTAGCGAGCGTCATCATCCATCCAAATTTGAGTGGAAAAGCGAGTGAGTCAAAGATCACAAAGGTCGCGGGCGAGTGTGTGACAGAGAGATGTCAGAATTTCATTGCCCTAAAAGCATGCCACCCTTTTTGCGCGTTTCTCTCTGTGATTCGCCCCCTCCCACGGCTGCCACCCGACCACCCTCCACGTCCTGTTTTCCGATAATGCGTGTGCGAATGCGAATAAAACAGCAACCCTTGCAGTACACACATATGCACAACAAACGGCTGTGTGCGTATGAATGTATATGTATTGTAGAGCATTTCATATCCACGCCCGTTCCCCAAAAGCGAGAGAGCGACGAAATATGTTTCAATAGCCTCTGCGAATATGTGATATGCAAATTTCCTGCCCTCCTGCGCATTTTGATGGAAAAAAGGAGACGAGGTTCCAATATTGAGGGAGAGCAAATTTCCCAATATTATTTGCAACCGATAAAAAAGGAAAGTCATTGGAATTTCTAGCACAATTTTGTGTTTGACTATCTCACTGGGTTATCAGTAAAATGGGCAAGATTCTATGACGACTCGAAGAAATATGGGGTAAATTTCATACGTGAATGTAATAAATCGTCCTGGTAGCGGCAAAATTGCGCAACTTTCAACAACCAAACGCGAATTTCTTTGTTGCAAGAAAAGGGCAACAATCCATTCGACAATGAAAATTTGGGTATTTGTTGAATGATGCGCAAATTTACCGCGGCCAAGGCGAAAGGAACAATTGAAAAGAATTAGCAGAATTAATCTGTAGCAATCAGCTCTACTTTTTTAATTACATACATACAATAATAAACTTTAAATGTCATATTTTATTTACCAATTGTCCATGATTGTGTTTAACTGAATAATTCATAGAAGATTTACTATAAAAATTGTTGCATGAAGATTTCAAATAAATATTATACCAAACTCCATATAATTAGTTAAAAGTGATTAAAATGGAGCAAAATTGTTTTGGAAATTAAACAATTTTCTATACACCCGAACCATAATTAAAAAAAACGGAACAAGGTAATCTAGTCTGAATCGTTGATTGATTCCCATGCATTCATGGAAAAGTGTAATTTCGAATTCCTCATTTTAAATATTGACTCATAGCGTAGTTGTATGATTTTGAAGTCATACGCTTCAAATTCTTGCAGATGGATATTTATACACGATATAACTAGTCAGCAGAACTAACATAGAGCCGACCAAGGCTTCAATTCATCCTCTCAGGCAAATGAATGGTGGAGACAGCAGTATGTATAACTGCTAGAGATCAAAAAGCGAGTCTATTTCTGCTCAGCACTTGAGGAGCTCTATGCGACGAGATTACGACGAGAGTGAGAGAGAAGGCGGAAATTAATTTTCCAACGGTGGCGTGTGCATGCACGAGCGGGGACAGATTTCAAGATATCTGCACTACATGCTATGGAAGAAGGAAGAAATTGTGTTTGTAGGTTCAACGTTTTCCGAGCAAAAAACCTTGTGGAACGAGAGAGTGATATCGGGGCGGGTCGGTACACAGGCCGCGAGTGAGTGCGCGACGGATGTGCAGAGCAGCAATATGGGAACTCATCATAGCCGAGAGCCATGTAAACAAATGCGCGAACCGGCCGACTTCGCAGCACCGAAACGCCGCTGTCTGATATTAAAAACGCCGACTTTATTGGATTTCGCTCCGTCTGGAAAAGTATGTGTGTACACACGCCGCGACGATGCTCTCAGTGCGCGCAGAATCAATACACGAATATAGTTTGTTGACATGGTTAAGCGCATCAGCGGATTCGGTTTTATTCAAAAGGGTTTCGTTTCCCTGTCAACAATGCGTCGTTCTCTCATGAGGTCAGGATTTCAAGCGGAATTTGGATCACTGGTGCTTGCAATATTATTCTGAGAACGCTTTTGCCTAAAATAAATTCACAGCCGGGAAATTGAACACTTCAATAATTTGCAGTTGCCATATTGATCAAACATACTCAAAATATTATCTGGACAAATCTTTTAACAATATTTTCTATTTCTACTAATATGGAGTGAAATAAATAAAATATAAGTTTCAGCCAAAATATTTACATTAATGCATTCCTAGCAACTCAAAATCGCTTCCTAGAAATATTTAAAACGTTTGACATTGTTTTGGAATTGTTCATTATGGTTTTTTGTTGCTTTTGCTAAGAATACCTTTCCAATTTAATAGGGTAAGTGTATACTTTCCACATTATCATTGAAAGTTAACTTTAGTTTGTTGAATTGCACAAAAAAATGAATTTTACAAACTAAAGCTAGAAATATTCTAAAAAGACATGAAGTTAAAAATGTTTTATCTGCGTGTGTGGTGTTTTTTTAGCCGCAGTGAATTTTCTCTGATGCAATGTTTAGTTGGAAAAATTGTAGCGATGCTCAGAATTCAAGAATTTTTATTTAATAATTATTTTTTACCTTTTATTGGCGCTGTTTCAAAACGAAATTATACATCCCTGTTTTAGATATTTTCAACCTTCTCATGACAAGCTTTTCATGATTTGTTTACTTTTGCAGATAGTTTACTCAAATAATTGGTGTATTTAGTAGAATTCAGAACACTTTGCTCTGAAATACTCACAAATTTTCGAAATGAAAATCCAGCACTGAAATCTGACTAGTGGCGTTGAGCACGGCTTTATTTTCCACGACCATCAATCGCACAAATCGAAATGCTACTTTCAACATGAAAAACAAATTTTGCTTTTTGCGGTGGTTAATTAATTTTCATGTCACTCTAGAGGAAAAATGCGCGCGTTTTACGAGGTCAAAATGCATTAGTTGTGGTGAGATGTGTATGTACTGCGCGCGGCTGGTTGCATAGGTGGCTGGCTACTGGCTAGGCAAGGGCGGGCAATTAATTAGCGCGCCCGGCGATTTATGATCGATGCAGCCGCAACAGCTGAAATTAATTAATTAATTATGGAGAAAATTCAATAAAAGCGAATCCCATGCGGCGGCAGCGGGCCGGCCGATGCGTGCTCCACGTGTTTGTGAAACATTAATCCCAGCGGCACCGGCGGTCGCGCAAAACGTGCAAACACATTTCTCGTCGGCGCTCGCACACACATACACACGGCGAGCGATAATAAAATTAGAAAATAGCTCGCAGGTCGCATGCACCACAACCATTTCTCATTTTTGTCTTCGCCATTTTTCATACGCGTGTGCGCAGGAGGTGTCGCCTCGGCAAACACACACGCGCGCGCAGAAGTACGTATTTATCTAGTTAGGCTGCCTGTCGGCGAGAAAAACGGCCAAAATCAAGGTTGGCACCACCGCAGCCGCACAGTGGCAATGACATTTTCCGCAGACCGTGCATTCTTGCCGGGATATTAATGTCGCCGGCTCACTGCACCAGAATAAAGTGGCGTGCTTTGTGGGCCGACAGGGAGCGCCTGCGGTTCTGCACAACAGCATTTTAGGAATGCAACACCAGCAACGTGCAGATTAGCATGGGAAGCGCCGCGTGCAGCGACGATTGTCGTCTGATTACTGCACCATTGATGGTTCTTCAGTGCGACTGCTTAGTAAATAACATTGCCGTCATTGCGATATTTACAAATTCAACGGTTTTCATAGAAAACGCTCGGGATAATATTTAAAAATTATTTTCATAGTACGAGTTGGTTTCAAATTTTACAAATAAAAATATTAATTTTGTCAATAGGACTGGATCTAATGGCATGCAGAGTTAATTTAAGAGAATTGCCCGAAAATATCTGTAGAAATGACAAGAGATGGAAAAGAGTAATGATATGGACGAATTATAAATAGTCCTTGTTGCCGTTGATTAAAACAGAACTTGAAAAAACAGGACATATACACACACTCTTGATTAACGTTTATAGACAAATAATAATTTAAAAAAAATCATTGCTAAAGAGGTCAGGTCAAACAAAATAAAATATGCAAAATACTTTCAAAAGCACCAATTACGCATATTGGGATATCGCTTGCTACAGTAGAAGCCACATCAAATAAATGTTTTTACTAAACAATTGATGAATTATTAAAAACTTTACTGGTAAACAAATTCAAATAAATTTAGTTTGGTGGTTTGACCACCTTTGAAAGAAAGAGTTTGTGGGCTGCGCAATGGTTAATTGTAGCTGCAGTGAACTATTTTTATGAATAATCAACGTTTCAGGATCATATTTTAGCCTGAAAGAAACAAGAGAATGCAATGCTAGAATTAATAAGATGAGCAATGATTTCCATGAAAAATTCTTAAGTTTCCATTCTGAAAATACGTTCCTCTAAGCTGAGCTCTCATTAGGTTCCGTTTGATGATTTGAAATGTAATTCTCGCACTATGAAAGAGTTGATTGAAATATTACTGAGCTGCAATCATCTTTTCACAAGCAATGAGTGGCTGGTCGGTGAAATAATCCGAAGATATGCTCAATCTAGTCTCTTAAGTCCCAATCGGATTTACATACACTCAACTCGCAGCTGCAAATGATGTTCCAAGGTGCGTTGCGTTTGTGTTTGCGTGCACATCAATTCAGCGAACACGCGAGAGAGAGAGAGAGAGAGAGAGAGAGAGAGAGAGAGAGAGAGAGAGAGAGAGCGAGCGAGCGAACGAGCGGGTGAGTGAGTGAGTGTAATTCAATATTCGCTCAACAAGAGACAGCGTACAAACACAAAACTCGGCGCAGAGATGCATTGGCTTCGGAGAACAAGAACCAGCCAGTCCTCATGTGTCAGATGGAGCGAGTCATTTTCGTGGTGATCTGGCAAAGATCTGGTTCATGCATTCATATGCGGCGCTGCCAGAGAGAGCAGTATATCGTGTTGTGTATTTATCAGGTTAATCAAGCTGGCGCACTTAATCACCGGTCCCGCGGCGAGTGCATGCTCTCTTTACACCTTTTCCGCTCGAGAAATGTATACGCAGTAGTTAATCCGACGAGTAAAAATAAAGGACACGTTGCTGGTTGATACGCGTGAAACAACTATAGGGGCGGCTCGCAGGATTTAATTTATTGGGTTGCTAACAGTGCGGGCGAGGCGAGAAATGCGATATTAAAATATTTCACTCGCCGCATCTGTCACGAGTCACGATTCGAGCCGTGGTAATTGAATCGCCGATTAATCACCAGCAACGACCATAACACTATATTTTGCCCGTGTGTTTTCTGATTTGACAATGCTGCTTGCTTTGCTGATGCACTTAATTTTAAGCACATAAATTATTGTATAAAAAATGCGCATTTCTCACCACAGGAAAATGATTTTTGCTTATTGCCTATTCTAAATGTAGAGCCTGAAAGCAATTTAATTCGATTCCGAGATTTTTTAATTTGGTTTGTTATTCCTATCTAGGCTCTCAGCTCACACAGAGAAAAATCTATTTGAACCTGAAACTACAAAAATCCAGTCCTGGCTAAACAAACACCTTTTCCGGCCTGTCAGCTAAAATATGGATCAAATTTGAACAACTATTAGCGGTATGCAGCTTTGAGTTATACAGCGACTTACTCTGCCTTGTCAAATCGAATCTGGAGAATTTGTATCATAAAAAATATAAATGAGCATTGACACTTTCAGTGCGGTTGTTTTTACGGAATATATCGTATTAAAAACCTGGAAGTCGGTGCACCTCGGATTAGTGGTGGTCCATTCATACACACAGTAACCTACATGGCTGGAATATACAATTTTAATAGTGTACATTTCACCTCGAAATTCCGATAAATACGTTGGTTTGAAAGGAAGAACACAGTTCAGAGCTGAATCCTATATAGATTTTGGGAGAAATCGGAGCGGGATTGAATAGATGCATTTTTAATATCACCTACTAAAATAAGTATTTCCAAAAATTTATATTTCCGATATTTCCAAGGTAACAACTTTTAATCTTATGGTGTCACAAAATATTCCTTAACACTGTCAAAAATATTGAATAAAAGTACCATTTTTGATCAGATAATGGCATACAAATATAATGGATTTTGGCACACACAAAAAGTTAATTGAAAAACATCAATGAAAAGAAACAGTGTATACATTTCTAAGTGACTGTGTCGCAAGTAAAGTGTGCATGTTTCACTACATTGATGGCGCATAATCAAGAAACTCATCATTAGTATAAAATTTGTTAGCATAAACAAAAGATTTTAGCTGTTTCTCGAACTCTTCTAACTGCGGCTCACCCCGAATCTGTGCTGGAAGTTTTTTAAACAAATTCAGCATGATGTAAATCTTTAGATTTCGAGAAGCCGCCGCAGACACCTGGCAACCTATATTTATTAATTTAACGCTTCAAACTTGATAAAAGTACGCATGATGCAAAAATTAAGCATACTATAACAATCAATGATGAATGATGAAAAGCTCTTTAGGCTAAACTGATCCCTCTTGTCGAATTTTCGTTCTATATTTGAATTTTCCATATCGCTCTTTGCATTACAATAAGTTCATGGTTTAGACGAACGTTCTCGCTGGGATCGAATTCACGCATAAGGGCTCGAAAAAGCCTCTTGGCACGCACATATAGAAATTCATCTTGCAAACGCGTGGAGAAAAGCTTTCTTTGGTCTCTCTCTTCGCTCGCACCTTTCGTCCGTGTCCGCAGCTCTACACAGAAGAGCCGTCGGCATAATCAGCTGCCATACATCATGCATGAGGAAATAAATGCAAAACGAATGTGTTCCATCATTTTCCTCTGTGTGTGCTTTGGCGCGACGCCTCTGGCTCATTTGTAATTTAAATGCAGACATTTTATTAAACAATAAAATTTCCTCGAAAGGTGTGTGTATATGCCAATCGTACTGTGAGGTGGCTTATTTTTCCTCGTGTCGGCATAAAAACTACTAAAAGGGAAAAGTGGTCAGCCGGCGTGTCGTGAATTGAAATAAGCTCCTCTTTATTTTCTCTCTCCACATTCCGTCACACGCACGACAGCATGACTGCGTTTGAGAAAATGTATGAATCTTGATATTGTTTTAAGGTGGGAATCTGTGACTAGCTGCTGACGGAAATCCCGATGGTGTTTTCCTTGAGTTCTTTCAAGTTTTTAACAGTAAAACCAAGTTTGACTAGACTTTACAATTTTAGAGTAAAATATATTAAAATACCCCTATAGGAAGATGCATTAATGTGCCGTTACGTTCTGTTTAGAATACTCATGATGTTCAAAGAGGAGATTTAAATTTAACAAACCAGATGACCCAATTAAAAAAATTGCTTCAAGGGCGCAGAGACAAAGGGACAGTCGTAATCAGTATGGATGATGTCTGGAGAAATAATTGGTTCCGTTTGATATGAAAATATAAATGAACACTTTTGTTTGCAATGTGATTTCTGAGAAAATATTTAATTAAATTTGAAATTAAAGACTTAAAACAAAATTTATTTCAACTCATTTGTTTTTCTGAGTATAGGTTGCTTTTCTTAATATAATGAACATTCGCAGATGACCACTTTTTCTGTGTAATTTATTTCGTTCGTTGTCTCTCTCCCATTTAGTTTTCCAGTAAAGCTAAAGCTGCTGCAAGCGAGTGAGTGAGATACATAATTTAAAAGAGTATGGCATGTTGCATCAGAAGAAAACTTCTTGCTTCTCTTGTAAAATGGCCAATTTTTGTGCGGTGAACATTTCGCGAGAGCAGTTCAAAGTTTGGCTCTCGAGCTCCGGCTGCGCAGACTTCCTTTCCGCAACACTCTTCTGCAACTACTTGTCATCTCGAAGAAGCTGCCCCAGTTGCCTATTTCGTCGGGCGCAAGTTTCGTGCTTGTTATGAAACAGTTTCTCGCCCAAACTGAATTAACCGTGGAAGCAGCAGACGGTTGCGAATGGAGTGGGCGGCCAAGTTTGCAGCAATTAAATTATGTCCTCGCGCGCGCGTTCTGTGTGGTCCGTGACGGTGACCGACCGCTCAAGATTCGCACCCTGCGCATTATTTCCCTGCACTTCTTACTCCTTTATCACGCTGCCATGCATTATGCATTTTGCAGCACACACGCGCGCATTTGTCATCTCGGGCAGACAGATATAGATATAAATACGCCAGGGATGTGGCGCCGTCACACGATTTATTCCACTTTTCTATTTGAATAAAATGCCTGAGCCGCATTGCCGCAATGGAGTGTTGAGAGACCTTTTTGTGCGCATAATGGACACGAAAAAATGCAAGTCGCTTTCACGTTTCTGGCTGTGTCACATTCCAAATTGGAACTCGTTGAGTATACACAAAAATCAAAGCTAGGGCTGTGAATTTAAGACGAGTGAGTGTTTTTCCTGAAGTTTCAATCGGTACAGAACCATACAAATAGTAAAATAATAAAATTTCTTAAAAAAATATTCTAAAAGAGCTCAAATTTTTGGCCAAAAAACTTACAGATATCACAATATTCCTAATAGCCGAAAATTACAGGCAAATTTAATTGTAAATGCGTTCAATCAATCAACTATTTAAACCTCAATCTGTGTATGGAACTAATTCTGTCCGGAAATTACTGGTCCCGAAACACGTGCTCTATATTTAGTACCGACAATTTTGACAATTTTATATTTGTCCGACAGAGGCTGAATGGACGATTTCTGTGATGACACCCATTTTCTGCTCGTTTCATCGACCAATTCGTTGGAAGGAAAACATGCCGGATAGAGAATTGAACTGGCTGCTCAATAATTCATGAGCACTCTCAATGGCTGGCTGGTTCAGTCAGTATTAAAAGTGGGTGTCGTGTCATCTACATATAATGAGTCATTGGAAAATTGGTGGTGCGCGGAAATCAATCACTCGCGCGATCGGCAGCACGTAATGGAAAAAAATTAGTATTGCAGGCATCATCCCGGCTGCTTCTTTGCAGGTATAAATATTAATAATCGGTCAGAAGGTCGCTCTTTTTCCTTTGCTGCCCTCGTCCTCCTTTCTTCCTTTCAAACGCTATTCTCTTCGACTGCTTTTATTGTTTCTTGAAAGCGCGCGCGGAGGATTACGTGCCGCTGTTCGTAATAAGAGGATGGTCATTGATTAAACATGGGCGAGCCGCGCTGTGCGCGACAAAGGATTTCCTTTTGGCGAAAACACACAGCACCACACAAGATCTCAGTCCGCTCCACCGAGGTGTGGATCACTTGCTCAAATACACGCCGGTCGGCGCCCATTACATCTGTTTGACTTTCTCATCTTGCGGAAAATGCAGCAGCAGCCATGTCAAAGCTTTTAGCGAGATCCTAAGAGGTCACTGACCTCAATGCGTGAAAACCTACTTGAGAATAAAGGCTATGTTCAATAGTTCTTGGATTTCAGTCGCACATGCATTAGTCTTGAAGGCTCTTATGATTAACAAAAGAAAAAAAGAATCGCGTTCTGCGGTACTAAGGTGTCAAAGGAGAGTAGTTTAGTTTTAAATTCGGTCTCGAGATAAATTAAACAAACTTATACTTGCAACAGAACATTTTTATTTTTTGCTTGATTTCTTATTTATTTATCCAAGGACACATATTTGTATCAGGTTTCTAAATTAAAGTATCTATAGTCTCCTGTTTCCTCAATGTGAAGTGTTTCTTTTTACAATTACAGCAGTGTGAGCTTTCCAAAAAAAGTCCATTAGTTTTCAAAATGATTTAACGTAAAATCATAACATGTTGCCATAATTAAAAAAACAGTCATCTTGCAACCACGTTCGATAATAATAAATCTTGATTGATTTTTTATTCCAACCCAGTTCATTAGAAGAATAAAATTCATAAATAACTGCTGAGCATAGACGATGATTGAATTTAATATTCAGATTTTCTAGGAATTAAGGAAATAAAAAGCTTTCAACACCGCAGTCTAACAGTGTCCACATTTCAAGTGCCAACGTCAACGTCCGGCATCGAGTGTGCTTGTCCACTTGGCTTTCCTGGTATTTATATTGCTGGATTCCATATCTGCTGAGCGTCCATCCCCTCAAAACACACTCGAAGAGCAAGCGGCGTGCAATAAAAGTTGAGGCGAGCCAGCCACTGAATAATAATTAAACTCGGTGTCCATGCAGAGTCCCAGCGGCGGCAGCGGCGACTGGTTGCGTGGCCCTTTAACAGTTTATCAAGAGCACGCAACACGTAGGCACTACGGCTGTAAAATTATGCCGAGAATTCACAAAATGCGGCCGCTTTATTAATTTTAATGAGTAGATCGACGCTGCGTCATAAATCAAGCGCCTTGCGTCGCACAATTAATGCATTATTTCGCAAATTGTATTCCCGCAAATTTATCATGGCAGATCAAACGGCATTTTCCCAGCAAAACTGTTTCAGTCTGCGTTAAGCTTCCCGTCCATTTTGCTATAGACTGAGGTTTGAATTGCTTACAATTGTTTTATGAACCTGTTTCAATTACGAACGTTCACACTTTTAACTGTTGTTTTTCTCACTCATTGCAGATTTTCTTAAGAAAACGGTGCGCAAATTATATTCTGAGATTGCTAAAACCAGCAAAATGACAGAATTTTCAGAAAAAAGGGTATTGGAAAAATTTTTGTTTGCTGATGATGTGTTATTAGCGTCATAATTAGAACCAGAACTTAGTTATAGCAGATTGAAATGAATTATTCCAGTTCAGCATGTTGGGTGATTATTCACTACATTTTCTAGGAAGGGTCTCAATTGATGCCATCCCTTTGATGAGGAAGTACGAACTGACACTAATCACCTAGTTTATATACGTACGTGGAAATCATATTGCGGTTAAAAAATTTGCTCACTGAACACGATCCGCAGTAATTGCAAAATTTTCATCCGGTCTTTTATTACGTGCTGCAGTAATCCCAATTTAAGCTCGGCTCTATGCAAATAGTATTTATAATTTATTATTATTCTTTGTATTTATGCTATGTCGAAATAGGAAAAAAAATAAATGA
The DNA here is from genome assembly GCF_949628265.1 of Cloeon dipterum. Classification (NCBI taxonomy): domain Eukaryota; kingdom Metazoa; phylum Arthropoda; class Insecta; order Ephemeroptera; family Baetidae; genus Cloeon; species Cloeon dipterum. Next base: position 12,240,195 of record NC_088786.1, read on the forward strand.
ATACAAAAGACAATGCAAAGGATTGAAGGGTGAACAGACGAGGATTCTCGTCGTTCTGCACAGTTAAATGTCTATAATTAAGATGAATTAGCAGCAATTTGTGAATTCATCTGGCTGCTAGAGTTTCCTATTAAAAAGTTTTTGTTCCCCCTGCTATTTAATGCGAGCTGCGTGAGTGTGTGTTTTCGAGTTGGGCACGTACAATTTAATTTTATCAATGTGGCATATCAAGAGCGAAAAAGCGAGTCTCTTCAGCTCTCAACCCTATAGAATGAATTTATTTTCTTTCCTACGCAGAAGCAACGGGAGAGCATCCATTAATTTATTTCTACGCCGCGCGTCGTTTTTCTAATTGGGCCGTTTTTTTCTTTGGTATCATTTCGAGCGGGAAATTCTCTCACCAGTTGTATAATTACGCGGGGGCTACATTTAATTGAAAAAAAGCAACAGCTACCAAAGAATGCGCACTGAGCAGAGCAAATTTATAAAATCATTAGAACTACTTTTTAAATGCGAGTTGGACACGCAGCGCGTGCGTTTTAATTATTGTTATTTTCAGAGAGGAAGAATTGCTATGTGGTCGGTTTTATTGTTTTACGACGCTGGGGACGAAATCGGCTGGCGTTTGTATTGCGTGTCTGGGACGCACGCTCAATTTACGGTCGGCAAAGCATGCAGCTTGCACTTTGGAAATTACCTAAAACAGGTTTTCAGATCGTAAATTATGATTTTAATCTCTCAAAAGGGATAATTTTTCGACTTTATGAATTCAAGCCACACTAAATCACGGAAAGCGTTGATATTAAAATAAAAAAGTTTTCAAAATATTTGAAACTCTGAGTAAAAATGCATAGTGTGTAGCCTTATCCTGCATATATGTATATTTACACTTATACAAGTGACACACAGTCTTATGTATTAAATATTTGATATGGCAAAAAAGTAGAAAAGGGCAACTGTAGAAGAAAAGTGGTTGAAACTCGCATGATATATTATGACACTGTAACTTTTGACATCACGACTTTATCTAACAAGATTATCTGCAAAATTTCAAAAGTAGGTTTGCAAAGCGAACTATAGGCGTTTGCATTGACCACAGAGCTAAAGAGACTGGAAGATCGTGAGAGCAAAGCTCGTCTCCAGCAGTCGGCAGCTGGGCGTGCGACTGACTGATTGTGATTTATCGGCTACGTGGTTATTGATAAAGAGCGGACCGTACTGGCTATACGAATTAAAATTTATTGAGACCCAGATGACACAGCGTTCATCTCGGCTCCAACTCTTTGGGTTGTCGGACGCGGGCGGCTGCTCTCGTCGCACTTTTAATGCACTCTGCGCGGCAGACAGCTGGTAGTAATGCACGCGAGTTGAGTGACAAATAGGCCGGCTCCTCATCTAAAACAATCACGGCCGCGCGCGCTCTACCACGATTCCCTTATGTATTTTGAAGCTGCTCTGCTGTCGGGCTGAGAGCGAGGACGAAAAGCTATTAACTCTCATTTCCGGTTTGCATCGGACAGAAAAATGATCTTCGTCGTCGAGGGAGACACTATGTCCGCAGTAATTAGATGAGAGGAGCTGCGTGAAAAATGTGAATCCTCTTGATGAGAGGAAAACATTTCAATTTCTATGTAGTGTCACCCACAATTAGTTTGAAACGCTCCCACTTTCACAAATTTAAACGATCCCAGGAAGTCTAAAAAATTTACCTTACTTAACGTTCATTTATAAGATATCAGCTGAATTGGAAAATTGACAGGGGGATATTTGTATTGGCGAATGAATAACGAAACACGAAAGAAATCAATATTTTATACCTGCGGGAGCATCATTTCCTTCAGTTATCCACTCAGAGACATCAATCAGAATTTATTCGACGAATACTCGCCGTTGGCATAAGGAGTCTCCTGAAATGTTAAATTTATAAAATAAACAGTTAACACACTTTGGTCATGCTGTATTTGCAACTTGTGGCTACATTATTAAGCTGCTCAGTAATTTATTCGCAAAGCAAGAAACAAATTTATCAGCACCAAGTTTACTTTTGCGCTGAAAGAGAGAGAGAGAGAGAGAGAGAGAGAGAGAGAGAGAGAGAGAGAGAGAGAGAATATTTAATCAAGCGGGCGCATCACTATGCAAATAAAAACGTCGAGAGTTATAAATGATCGAGACAAGCCATAGCAGCAGTCGGTTTGATCTCTGTCAAAGGTAAACAACATCACTAGCTGGCACAAGTAATAATATTGACAGGCAGATCCGCTGGCGAAATAAATTAATAATTTTATTTGTTCTGTCTTTCTTCCATCCACTGATTCGGCTGAGCAGCTAGCTCGCGATCGGATCATTTATTATCACAAAAGAGTTGGTGTGTGCGAGCGAGAACGCGCTTGCCGGCTGCTGCTGTTTTACATAAAGTGAAACAATGAAACGCCAGGGAATTCATTTATTCCTCGTTTGGGCTGAGAAGGCGAATGAAGAAAAACGGAAATGAACGTCTGTCTGCGCGAGTTTAAGTGGAAAATAATTCATGCTGCCGAGCACTCGGCAATTTCTTCCAGGCAATTTTTCATTGTTACAACGACGCGAGGACATGCTAGCAAGTCCTAGGGTGACTCGCAATGAAAAAAGGCTTATTAAATATGTATTCGCTTCCACGCATGCACGTCGCAATTAATTTGAATTACTGGCTTGTTTACTTGTGCTTGAAAAGTGCTTTGTGTGCATTCCTTCATAACTTGGTATTTAATTTATGTGATAAAGCGACTCTCCTCAATAAAATATAATTCAACTTAAAATAAACTGGAAAATTTCCCAGAAATCCAAATTTCACATTCATTTTATTCATCACGGCAAATTCGATTATATATTCAGAAACGAGGAAACGCATCCTTATCATCGTTGTCTACATGTCGCAACGTTCCAAATAATGAGTGACTTCCTCTGTAAATTCTGCAGCGAACTATTACGAACTTCACTCTGTACTAATTAGCATACTAGCACACTACATTTTTATGGCGTTGTCATTTTTGTTTTCTTTTCACTACTTTACAAAGTGAAACACTTGCAACAGAATATTAGAGTGAATGTTAAAAATATATGCTAAAATATTCTAGATATTTTGTGTTAACGTACACTGTTGCGCTGCTTCGAATATTCATCTACGAATGAATTTCCAAACGGAACCATGAAAAACAATACAGTATTGCAAATTTGAAACGGTACACCACATTGCAGAAAAATTGGAAATCAGAGGGGAAAAGGTAATAATTCATTTTTTTAATTTAGAATATGCTCAAGCTGGCTTACTGAAAAACGACGGCAAGAGAAAAATCGTGCTCATTTAGTGACACTTTTACAAGGGGCCTCGCACGGCACATCCCTTTTCTCGGGGGCGCTAAAATAAATGAGCCTCTGCCACCTGCGTGGCTTCACATTTCCTCAGCATTCATAATACACTAACAGATTATGATCTGGGCCGATAATTTATTTTTATAAAAGTGTAGCATGACATTGTGCCGGCAGAGATGGCTCTTCTTGACGACGCGCTGACTTATTAATGGCCTGCCATTTGGTGTGGACGCGATTCTTAATCATTTCGTGAATATGTTTACTTTTGGGGCTCAACCTCACATTTTTCTCTCACTCCCATGCCTAGGTCAAACAACAAACGGTTAATTTCGCCGAGTCAATTTCAATCTTGAGTCAAGGACAACAGTTCTGCGTAAACACATTTGTGCAAACATTTCAGAGCCTCTCTCTCTCTCTCTCTCTCTCTCTCTCTCTCTCTCTCTCTCTCTCTCTCTCTCTCTCTCTCTCTCTCTCTCTCTCTCTCCCTCCTTAAGTATATTTCACTAGCTTATGGGAATTCCTTAAACACTAATAAAACATTAATTCATACTCGATAGGCTATTCCTCGTGCAGAACTTACGATTTGTCAGGCCTCGTACTTTCCAAGCCAAGCAGGATTGTTTATACAAGATCCGCATCCTTCACACAGACGAGATTTTCCCGTAAATTGTGACGTGTCTATCTGGCAGTCGTGCGCGCGGACGTGCGGACAGAACAGCTGCCGCGCGTTGCGTTTTCTTTCATTTCGCGTCGCACAACAATACTAGTGCCGGCAATAATGATAATTCAAATTGCACGAGTGTACGTGTATTTCTGTGAGAGCACATGCAAGACATAATGGATTATCTGATGGGATCTCGCCCCATCTTGGGATATATATGGCCTGCTGCCCATACTGCACATTGTATGTACATGCTGGCGGAGAGAGCGAGAGAGAGAGATGCTATCTCATCGTAGTGATCTCCCGATCTGATAGTCTGAGCGCACCGCAGCATCAGGGAGATGAGAATGCTGCTGGCTCTCAAGCTAAAGGTGCTTATGCCTCTCTCGGAATCCACCTTCGTGTCTCTCCCGTCCAGCATTGTTGTTTTTTAGCCTGCTGCTGCTTCAGATTTTTGGTTTGAGAACGAGAGGCCAACCATCTGCCTTATTCAGATTTCCAGTTGTCACGTGCAAAAGTTGGTTTTAAGTTAAAAACTCTAGCTTGCGCAGGGATTGAAATAAGCTGCGACGCCTCTTTTGAAAAGGATGGGAAACATTTAGGCTTTAGGCACAAAAATGTTTTCAATAGACTGGAATTAAAAGATTGACAGTAGGAACCAGCCAGTAGATGAAAGAATACCTTAATTATATTATTTTTTAATTATATTCTATTAAACACTAGAAGTTTACAACAGGCAAGGAAAATGAGGAGTTAAAAAGTTTATATTTTTTTTATTTGTTTCTTCCTCTGCGTCTTTTTTTTTAAATGGCCTGCTTTACCTTTTTAACGAATCAAAATCGGGAGTCTGAAAAATTTACTGACCATGCAGTGCCTATTGCCTTCCACTCAGACAAGAATTTTAGCTTTTCAAAACCAAAAATAAAAATTCTCGTTGATGGAAACTGACAAGACTGGATCCTGTTTTCAAAAGAGTCCAGATTTAGCCGGCACCGCCCAATTACCGAATTTAAAATTCCATTTTTGAGACAAAGATGGATGAATTCAAAGGCTTTTCTCTCTCCCTTTCCTGCACGTGGATGATGAGCGGAATAATCTGAAAAGCTTTGACGTATGCGCGCGTGTGTTTGGATTTCAACAGCGCAAGTTAAACACATACACGAATACTGCGGCTGGTTTTGTTTGAAAATAAGCTCTATTATACGCAGGAACAAAAAGAACCAAGGTATGAATAACTCAGCAACCCTTCTTTTCATTTTTGCCAGAACATGCCGAAAAGTCTTAAAATATATCCATTGACCTGACCGCAGAGACATGAAAAATCACGCAAGAGCTCCCTCAAATAGCAAACAGGCGTTGCTTTGAAATGTTTTAATTAGCACATCGAAAAAAAATTTAGTCAAGTTCTACCATGCAAAATATATATTTTTTTGTATATTAATCTCAAATTCCTCACGTAAACTGTGAGCTTAATTAAAAATATCTACAATGCATGTCTATGTTTTTGGTTTCAAATTACAGAAGTAATAATTATTTCTGAGATTGGCTCCACGATTTATGATATTGGAATCGAAAACAAGTTCGTGATGTGTGTAATTTTTAATTATCAGTATGTAAAAAACTCATTGAAAACTCGGTGAAACACGATACACCCTAAACCGTCCACTCGCGCTGTACGAATGAAAATAAATTTGCTCTTTTTCTCACCGCATGAGTTCGCCGCAGCTTGATATTCATATTATTCGCTGCAGCAGCAAGAGAGAGCACCAGCGGCAATTACATCCTTGACTTTATTGTTGCAGCAATAAGGCGCGACATGCAGAGAACGACCAATAAATCACGCTAAAAAATTAATTTCCAGGATCACGGTGGTTCTGCAAGAAAAGAGTTGATGCATCGTAGCGAGCCGGTTGACAGCAGCGAGTGAATTTTTTAAAAACCAACCTTTACGACGCGTCTCGCTTGTTGGCTGGCTGGCGGCAGATAAAAAGAATAAAAAGTTGCTGCAGCAGGCGGGAGCAACTCTCCTGTTTGCTGAATTTCAAATGGGAAATTCATCATTTATCGTGCGCTGGTAACAAAAGTGCAACTGCGCGGCGCATGCACGGTTTTATTTTCCACTCAGACGTTGTTTCTGTCAATGGATCTTCATGAATTTCTAATCTGAAACGTTACTATGCAGAATAAATTAAATGCGCTAACGGATGACAATCAAATTGCATTTTCCCCTTTTTAAAACGGATTTGTTGAAATCTAGAATGGCATGCACGTAACAAATTAATTAATGAAGAGCCTTGCTTAAAATTAAACGCATATCGTGCTTTGAAAGTGACTTAATATATTGATCATCGTTGATCAACAACACAAAGCGCACCAGTATATACCCGCTGCTGATGATGTCGAGAATGACCCACTAAAAAGCAGAAGCACGTAAAATGCTAAATCTTGCATGGTTTGCTGATGCCGCCGTACTTTCAGTGTCTTTCTTGTGCGTCGCCCATGCTTTTATGCCTTCGCCGCTGATGCGGGCACATCGTACGCACGCAGAGTGCGTGGACGCGAATAAACAAAGCAACCCTTTCGGCCCACTGGTGCACACTTCACCCTGCTCCCTCGCAGCTTACTTATTCACGTGGAACTTAAAATTTTATGATACGACGCAACCTCTCTCTAATATTACAATTTTTTGTTCAGTGAAAAACTTCTTGACGTTGCCACGACTTAGTAAATTATCATTTTTCAAAAATGTGTGTGTTCGGGAGTCTTTTAAGGGTAATTGTCAATTTTACCGACTTTATTTCTCCATCCTGAATTTTACATATGTTGTTAGGGGTGTTTCATAGTGTGTAACCTGAAATTTTGAGCAAAAAATTCGGGGGCTTTTGTTGGGAAATCGCGATTTTCGAAAACGGAAAATTTCAGATAGTAAATCCGAAATATCAAGGTATCTTCGGTCCAGATTGGAATTTCGATGTAGTTTTTTCACCTCCACACGTAACTTTTTCAGTAAAACAAATTTGCCATTGGTCAAAAATTTGTAGGTCAAAGGTCAAGGTCACAAATTCGCATGCCAAATGTTTGGTTAAAAATATCGCAAAATACGCCCCCTCGGATTTTTTTCATGAAAACGTAAAAAATGTAGCCCTGAATTTGTAGAATCGAATGGTGAAGAGAAATTGATGGAGACTCTAATAGATCGCGAGATATTTTGAATTTAAGGATTCGTGTCAGGCGTCCGGCACGACGACAATATCATCCGGCGATTTTACTTTCGTAATTTACGTCGGAATTTGATATGTAACCCACATGTTATGCATATGATTACCTAGAAAAATAAACGAGCTTTCTAGTGGTGTGCTTAAATTTTGTTTTGGTTTCAAACTTCTCAAGAAATAGCGGCGCGCGAAAATAAAATATAAATATTTCAAATTTTGATATTTTTGTAAATCTCAAATCTTGGGTTCTAACCATCAGAATTGCAAAAACTACCCACCGTTGGACTCGTCTCGACCTTCCCTGACCAGCTGAAAGGTTTAGGGGTGTTTACCCTCCACCCCTAAATTGCTAAACTTCAACCCCCTAGAAAAAAACAAAAAATGTAGCGTCTTACAGTTAGGGGTGGAGGGTAAACACCCCTAAACCTTTCAGCTGGTTAGGGAAGGTCGAGACGAGTCCAACGGTGGGTAGTTTTTGCAATTCTGATGGTTAGAACCCAAGATTTGAGATTTACAAAAATATCAAAATTTGAAATATTTATATTTTATTTTCGCGCGCCGCTATTTCTTGAGAAGTTTGAAACCAAAACAAAATTTAAGCACACCACTAGAAAGCTCGTTTATTTTTCTAGGTAATCATATGCATAACATGTGGGTTACATATCAAATTCCGACGTAAATTACGAAAGTAAAATCGCCGGATGATATTGTCGTCGTGCCGGACGCCTGACACGAATCCTTAAATTCAAAATATCTCGCGATCTATTAGAGTCTCCATCAATTTCTCTTCACCATTCGATTCTACAAATTCAGGGCTACATTTTTTACGTTTTCATGAAAAAAATCCGAGGGGGCGTATTTTGCGATATTTTTAACCAAACATTTGGCATGCGAATTTGTGACCTTGACCTTTGACCTACAAATTTTTGACCAATGGCAAATTTGTTTTACTGAAAAAGTTACGTGTGGAGGTGAAAAAACTACATCGAAATTCCAATCTGGACCGAAGATACCTTGATATTTCGGATTTACTATCTGAAATTTTCCGTTTTCGAAAATCGCGATTTCCCAACAAAAGCCCCCGAATTTTTTGCTCAAAATTTCAGGTTACACACTATGAAACACCCCCAACAACATATGTAAAATTCAGGATGGAGAAATAAAGTCGGTAAAATTGACAATTGCCCTTAAAAGACTCCCGAACACACACAAATATAAAATGTCTTTGTACAATTGACATATCTAAGCATATGCCATTTCTCTTTTGCAGCTATCGCATCGCTGGCTCTGCGTGAAAAGTGTCCGCAAGATTGATTTACAAATGACTTACCTGATACGCTCGTAAATATGTCGCCATATTAAATTTCATTGGCCGGCTGATTGATATGTGCAATTTAGAAGGTCTGAAGACGAGAGAACAAAAAGGATCCATTTCAACTTGAGCGCCGAGGAGGGGCGTTTATGCGCACTCAGCACAATTTGTCATTTGGTAAATATTTGTTTACAGAGTGCGGCCAGGAATCCCGCCCGCTGCATTGTTTTGCCACAAGATTTTCACAGGCAGGTGGGTGTTCACGCGGTGTGAGAATGAATTTTCGGCTCTCCTCGCACAATGACTTGGGAAAAAGGACCGACTTGATTTACTCTCAAAACATTGCTTCGATTTATTTCTCTTGAGCTGAAATCAAATTTATCCTAATGTTTCATATAATGATGGTGTAAATTAAAATTGAAAAACTAATGTGAATTATTAAATACCTCTTAGAAATATTCCAAAAGAAATAATTTGCTGATGAATGCTGTATATATATATATATATATACACACAGCTTTTTAAAATTCAGTCTGATAGTTTCTGGAATAATTTTTTCAATTAAATAAATAGAGCAGGACATATCTGTAGCTATACGGAGAAAAAACAGCTCGCTCTATACCGAGGAAGCTGCATCTAATTTCGATAGGAGAATAAATATAATCAAAATATACCGTTATTGCAATACCTGCCTGCAACGTATGACCTAATTACGGCCGTAATGATCAGCTAAATTGAAAAACTTTCAAGCGAAAGAAAAGTCAATCGAAGCAAAGATATTAAACTATAATTTCGTGACGCTGTTAGGACGAGTAATATCAACGATTTTTCCGCAGTGGCAAGAAATAGGAATAGGTGGCTGGCTTGGAGAGGCTGCCAGCGCGAGATGAGGGTGTGTGATAAGCCTTATAAGCAAGCGAGCGGACAGACCGGTGAGACACATTTTCTTCTTCTCTCAGACTGGCACTCGAGAGAAGAAAAGGCGGAGATGAATCTGTGAATATGACGCTGATAAAGAGCCTCTCAGGTAGCGCGGCAGCGGCGGCACAAAATCTGATTTTTGCTGCCGATTTGTGCATTCGCTTGTTATTTTTGTTGCCATTAAAATTCCGGCATGTCAAATTTTCCCTCCTCTCGGCGGAATCAAAATCATTGACCCTGTTCACGGACTCGTACCGTACAAAAAGAACACTCATCTTTTCTGGCAGTGTTGTGGGTGCCCGTGAAACCGTTTGACTGACGCCAGGCCTCTTTCAACACGATAGTGCCCGCGTAATATGAACTTTTGTCAGAAGTGATTCTACACTATATGGCATCGCCAATAGGATTTCCTTTTGTTAATTGACAGTTCTGAAAGATTTGTGGATTACAGGAATTTATTTATTTACGCCATATTATTATTAACGTCTCAAGAACCTCTCAAATTAATTCAAAATTTAATTTTCATAAAAAATAGAATATTCAACTCTTTATCCAAATTTGCTTCAAAGTTTAAGTTCAATATTTGAATTTTTTGTTCTCTGCTTCATCAATTATTCGCCATGCGATACAAGAAAAAATTCAAGGAATGAAAGTAGTCGAGATTTGCACGGAAAATTGCAGCATAAAGGATTTGCTTAAAGGGCGTGTTAGCGATGCCCGCGCGGCGGGAGAAAATCAGGGCATAAAGTGGCTAAGCCGCTGCATGCGACCCGATTTTCACAGAGGCGGTGGCGACATTAACGATTCCGGCGTCGTGCATTTTACTCACGCCGAGAGCAGCAAACTTTGAGCTCGCTCCACGTCTTAATCCACCAATAAATTACCGATATACATGATCACCCATTGCTCGGCGAGCGGCAGCGGATTTATATTCGACAAAGTTTGTATCGGCGGGCGCGAGTTTGCGGCCGCCACACTCGCTCATGCAGCAGCCAAGAGGAGTTTGCTGCTTATTTGCTTATTCGCGTCACGCACCGAGTTCCGCCGTCATTTTGCGCCTGCATCCCCGAATTTTTCCACATTCGCTCTGTTGTTGGCATCCACGTCTGCGTTTGTATTTTATTCTTCTTCCGCCGTTGAATCACCATATGCATGCCCGTGTATGTGTATTTATTTTTACCTACAATCCACTCTCCATGGGTGTGCGTCTCGCAAAGTGTGTTTTCCTTCCGAGACACACGCAGTGCGTGGCGCGGCATAGAGTGACTAAAACTGGGAAATTTATTTGAGTAAGTGTGTCGGCTGAATGTAAAGTGCTGCTCTCGCGAATAAAGTGCTTCTCGACGCGATCACGTCCCAATAGTTAATGCACATGCACGCGAAATGAAGACGAGAGCGACACTTTTGTCGATCTGTGTCGCTTGTAAAAGGACACGTGCATAGCTCCCTTTCTTGTATTGCATCCCTTGCAAATTTGAATAGCGTTGAGTTCTGGGTGGGGATTAAATGTATTGCCACATCTGGAAAAAGTGGCAAGTTGGTGCCTTTCCCCGTAATTTCTTTTGCACTTTATTTCCTTCTCAACTGACAACGAATAAAAAAGCACGGAAAGAAAAAAGACAGCAAGATGATGAATGTGAAAAGTTAAATTAGCATTTAAATATCATTCTGGTTCATTTTCTGTAACTAATTTTATTTTAGAGTTGTTAAACATTGAAACTCGTAATTGAGAAATAGAAGTGGCAGTACACTCCTAGAAAACTACGTCTCTTAAAATTCTGTAGTTTCGTGCATTGCAAACCAATTTTGCACTTTTATGGGGTGTTCAATTAGTGTTCTGTGATATTTTCAAACCAGTCCTTTATTATACTTTACGTCACTCCACTCTGACTGATCACTTTTTTCATCCGCAGTGCTAATTGTTACTCAAAACGAAAAGAAAACCACGGAAGAATGCACACGTTATTCAGATGATATTGGGATTAGTTTTTTCTTTTCTTCCCTCTTGTCGAACAAATTAATTCTTCTCTCTCGTTGTGGTGTTTGCACAGATGTCGTTGGGTGTCGGAGCGTGTAGCTGCAGAGCATCGGGGCCGATTGCAATTTCGCCCTCCTCCACCCCAGACGTACTGCTCCGTCCGTCGAGAATCGTGTGTGTGAGTTATGCGATGGGTGTTTGTGCAAGGCGAACGCGCGGGGAAATTGTCTCGGTTTTATTTTGTACGTTATTTATTCATGTATTACATGCAGCATAACAATGAACGGGACGCCTGGAACAAGCAAATACAAACACGCCACCATGTATTTTGATAGATGGAAGCACCGCATTTGCTGTATAAATTGAAAAATATGTTCGTGCACATACCTATAACGTGTGTTCGCACAGTTTTGTCTGCAATATCAAGATGGAAACAAGTTTGCAACCCAGCAACAGAGTTGGAAATTTGCTATTTTTACCAGGAACCACACATGCGACATCGTAAAGCTTTAGAGCTATTTAAACATAAATGGGTGCGAATTTTCCCGATTTTTAATGATATTACTTTCGATGTTTTTCATTTTACAGACAAATATATAATTTAAAAAAATTTATAAAGTTTTTTTATGGATTTCTAGCCACAGTCTTCCTTAAGAGCAATTCGTTGAACAATTTTTGTTTTGTTTTCAGAAAAATGATATTTTTTACTTTGGTGTTAAGACTTTGTATAAAAAGCTATGACTTGATTACCTTTCTTTTTGCATTTTTATTTTTACCGTTATTAAAAATGGTCGAATCCTGCTCCATTTTAAATAGTTTAAGTGCTAAATCATCTCTTGCGCCATATATATCCCATTTTCTCTTCAACAACAGCTAGGTGCAAGAGAACAGTGAGTGTCTTTTATCTTGCAGCCCTCATCGCAGTTTGTTCCCAAGCAGGCCTGCAACATTGAAAGTCGTAGAGCATCTAGACCAACCTGTATACATCATGGTAAAAGAGCATACAACATGCATGCTCTCGCTGCAGCCAGCGTGAATACAAAACTGTTGTGCGCTACAATAAACCGGCTAAAAGGTATGCATGTGTGCGAGATGGAAAAGTAGCAAGCTGCTCCAACAGGCGCCAGCAGCCACAGAGATGAATTCCGGCCCTGGTGGCAGCGGGAAATATTTTCATCTCTGGCGCGCGTGCATCGCCGACAAATTACACAGCATTTTTCATTCAAACATATCCTGGCAGCAACGTCTGATCTCAGTCGGGGAAATGGATTGGTCCGTAGAATGATTTCAGACTTGCACGTGTCACGTCAGCTAGCAGCAGTAGAAGTGTAATCACAAAATGTATGTATGGGTTCCTACACCTCCCTTCACACTGATGCACGTTTCTTGCCAATGCGGAAGGGTTGAAATCGAAGAATTTTTCATCCGTTCCCACGTTTATTGAATTTAAGAAGTACAACGCTCCCACCAATTGAAAAGACAAAAATCTAGAATTTGCTTTTTTTATTTTTACCATGAAATTTATTTATAAAATTACAACGAAGAAGAATATTTTGTGGCTGTCACTTGCAATCTCCCAGGACCACGCAAAACAACACAAGGGGGCTAAATTTTTTGGTCGCTGTTGAAATAAGGGTGACACCCAAATTAATAGCAATTTGCAAAGAAGTTGGCGCTGGCGACTTAATTAGTGAGCCATGCATAGTTTGCATAATCATAGTTAATGGAGGCGAAAGTGGAGCATTCGGCGGCGCATAACTCGCGGTTTGAATGAGTCTCTTATTTAAGAGCACCGGAGCTGCAGCCGCAAACGTAATTTCGCTGCTGCTCTCATAATGATGTAGCCGCGCATGCAAATGAATGGAATTCTCTGCTCTGCTCTCTCATGATATTAAAGAGTTTCACCCGCGCCGCTCTAAACACCCAACTCGCTCCCACAAACGCGATAACGGTCCACTGCGCCGTGTTGCAAAATATGCAGTGCTCAATTTGCATTTTTTAATTGCTCCTCTGCTCTTTCCTCCGCCACTGCTGGCCGCTGCTGCTGTTTTTTCCCTCTTTTAGTCCGCAGTGTGAAAATTAATTTACCTAATTGGCTTGGCTCACATAATATGGAGACCCACCAACTATAAGGTAAGCCAGATGATTATCGCGGAAAACATCTCGTGATACGGTAAAAATGCAGTCGTGTCGTAAAAAATGTCACGTTCGCCGTTCTGCGTTAAAAACTGGCACCAAATTAAATGTTTAATTATATGCCTAAGAGAATGGTCTAGCTAAATCCTGCCATGAGATAATAAGATAAAAACTTGTACAATGCACACTAAAATTTAAAATAATAGATAGGTTGGCGAATTCATAAAACATCTGCTCGAATGATCTAAGGCAAATTTAAATAATTGCGGTGTAGAGCAACATTCGATATCTACGCAGCAGTTTTTCCGCTTTGTTGAGTTTGATGCTTGCTTGGGATGAGAAAATTATTTGACGGTTCTCTTTGCAGCCCAACATTATTCAGTTCGATTGCAGCATGCGATCTTGACAAAAAGGTACTTTTTTAATGCAATGTGATATTATAGAATCAAAATTTCTCTCCTTTATTACAGCTAATTAAATGGTCGGAGTTTTGGGCAGATGAATTATATTTTGTAGGGTTGTATCGCATGGAGGAGAATGTGGTGGCACGTAATATATTTTGGATCGAACTGGCTAACAATAAGTGCGTGGTCCACGACCTATAAGGTGAAAAGTTTAAAAATATATTATAGAAGTTATTATATGTATCTCTTAGAAATCATACGATTCCTGTTAGGCTAAAATTTGCTGTTCCCGCCGTATCCACGACAAATTTATTTTCTAATAATGTCAGCCTCAGACGAGAATTAAAATAATTTTTTCAAAATGAGCTGTTTGAGCAGCGATTCTTTAATATAAAAATGTCTAGCATTCCAGACCAGTCTTCCTCGTGCTGCAGTGTAATGAGAATTCCGCAACAAAAGTAGATTTTTATGCGAGCCATAAGGAGGAAACGAGTAAGGAGGCCGTGCAAAAAAGGCTAACACCAGGCAGACTAAATAAATAATTGAGTGTGATTGGAGTAATCCCGCCGCCCAATTTGCCGTTTCCGACGAAAAAAGTGAAGTGTGTTTGCTCGCCGACGAGACGAGATTCGAGGGCTTTTTTGCTCTCGAGCACTTTGCCGTCTCCTGCGCCAGCACAGTCGTTTCCCCTATTGTGTTTTTGCTTCGACTTCGCCTCGGCCCGATGATCCTTTCTCTTATGCAACCGGCCCGACAGAAAGAGCCGCCGTCGATTCTCAATGGGATTACCTCCGCCCAACTGGACTGCAGAATGTGCGTGGAGCGTATTGTGCTTGGCGCGCCCCTCCGATCCACTCGTCGACGCTCAAAATTGCTTTTTGCCAGTCCCACGAAAAAAGTTGACTCTCTGAGAATAAAAGCAAACCAGGAGTAAATTAAAATCCAGCCAAGATCAAAGTGCGATATATTTGCTCGCTGAATTATGACATAAAAATTTTATGGTTCCTGAAAATATCTCGGAGTTTTGATTGGACTGGGGAAAGGTGCTAAAAAGAGAAAAGAAGTCATTCAATTTGGAATAAGTTTCTTTTGAATACTGCTGATTTCACATATATTCAAATTGCGGATCCGAGGAGAATGAGCGAAAACTTGAGAATATCTCATAAAAAAAATAGATTAAATCTTCTCTATCTTGCATTTTTACTTCAGCGCAAGCATAAGAGAAAGACTGGCAATCAAGTCTGATTTTCCAATTAAACTTGTGCAGAAGCGCAGTTTCCTCGATAAGAAACCGCTGATTACGCGGTGGGCGGAGAAAGCAGTCTTCCTGACAGCAATTATCCCTTTCCCACTGACACTTTTCGGAGAGAGAATCGTCCGACTGTGAGTGTATTAGCGGAGTTGGAGCACGGGCCGTATTGAGAGCGGCGAGGAACTAATTTAGCCCACGCTGGAGCAGTCGCCTGAGCTGAAAATGATTTCCGATAATCAACCCCTGATCGCACCTCCACCAGCAGGGCAGGCAACTCCCTCTGTGTCTCGTGTGTATGTGTGTTGGTCTGTCCACGTCGCAATAATGCCCGGCAGCTCAGCAACAGCAGCGCAAAGTTGCGTCCCTCTGTCCTAATGAAGCATCATCATCGCCGGCTTTTACTTCTCAAGTGGTGCATGCAGCCGGGGGGAAATTGGCATCAGCTTGCTTGCTCATCGTCAGAGAAAGATCGCATGTACCAGCAGTATAGTCAGCCGTCGCTCAGCAGGGATGTGAAAAACAGCAAATTGAAGTGTGTAATCAAATAACTTTATTGGTTCTCTCTGAGCGGGTCGTGATAGGAAGTTTACTTCTTTCATTAGGTTTTTATAAAAACGGAAAAAATCATTACATATATTAATTGATCACTAAACTAGTTTTGATTCATTTTTCATTGAAGAATCCTTATTTTTTAGCCTAATTTGATCATTTCGCACGTCCCTTAGCCATCAAGAATACCCACACCAGTCAACACACATACACCGAAGAAATGCACGCGCAGAATTGAAGGGTGGCTCGGCTGAGGGTACATCAGACGGCGCGCGGTGTCTCTCGCTCTCGAGGATAGTAATAATAATAACAAGCATCGCTGCAGAACAATAGAGTGTACCACACAGCTGCTTTAGCGTCTGATTGCGGAAAGCAAAACGTTGGCGATTGCCCATGCTTTGATTAATGTTGAGCAATATTACTCTGTTGGCTAGCTCTCTAGTAATTGTATCCAATTTAACAGCAAAAAGTTTGCTTCTATTTGTTGCACGAAATAAAAAGTTTTTGTTGAGACTCTATGAAAACAGAAACGAGGAAATCCCTTTACAATTTCATTTTATCTGCTGCTCTCATTCCCGCGGATACGGTGGAAACACGTCTTAAAACTTCGCTGCAGCATCTGCTGCGTGCTAGGCGGCTGAATTTAAAATTCAAATTCTTGCTTGTTCAGATGCTCGGCTTCCCATTATTGAATGAAATCACCCAATATACATTTGAGCTCCGCGAAGAAACGCTGCCGCTGCTTTGAGAGCACCCTGAAAAATTCACTTTGGTGCGTGGAGTACGTATGGTTATTTACGCCAGAGACATATGTCGTTTCGTTTTTCGCAGTCGTGCCAGATGAAGTGCGCAAAACTTGCTTTCCTCTCTCACTGTAGAAAGTGCGAGAGAGAGAGAGAGTTTTATTGATTTGAATAAGAAGGGATATGGTTATAAAAACAGGCCTCGACATTGAAATTCGCTTTTCATGATATTCGCGGGGGAAGCCTTCCATTGCCATAAAAATATAAGCTTTAACTTAAATTTCAAAATGCAGTAAATAAATGTAGAATAGATTTTACTGTATACTTCCTCCACAAGTAATATTGGTTTTAGCTGTTTATTAAAAAAACATAATGTTGGGAATAGAAAATCGCTCACAAAAAATTCATATTTTTATTTTTCCTGGAAAAGCAAACAGCTTGCACCTCCGCTGATATATATTGTAAATATTTATGCACAGAGGGATTCAAAGTAGTTATGTTCTTTAAATGAATTTTCGGCCTCATTGCAACTCCCACGCTCTGATTTGATTCGAGAGCTAGGGGTTGGACCGGCGAAGTGCGCCCTAAGGTTCCATTTGCGTTTGCGAACGTGTCACACGCAGAGACAGATCGAAGCGAGAGGGAAAATCAGCCCGATCCCCAAGATACTAGCGTCGTACTCTCTTTTGGCGGTGAAATGCGGGGAATTTTCACACGTGAATGGCAAGAGCAAAAGTGTTGGCGTTTTCCACGCAGCGTGCTACAGGACGGGAAGGAGGAAGCAGAATAAGGAAAAGAGTTGCTTGCTTTTGCCTGACTGACGAGACCGACTGTCGAGTTTTCCACTCTCTGCGCGTGGCGTTTAGAAAATAAACTTTTCCTGTTTGACTTTTTATTCGGCTGAATACTCGCAGCTTTTCTCTCCTCTTTTCTCGAGTACGTTGCTGCTGCTACTGCTGCTGTGCCGGATTTGGTCCTCTTCAGCAGTTTTATTATTTACGGCTCCGCGTGCGAAAAATGGAAGCAGCTTGGACGACCACCGATTTTTTGCTGCTTTCAGCCGAGCACATTTCGCGAAAGAGAGTGAGAGGAAAAAAATCTCATCCGATTGCAGCTTATGCAGCGCGCCTCACTCCTTAGCCGTCGAGTTGCCTACTTTACAACTCGGGAAGCCAACATTCTGTGTTTGTGTGTGTCAGCAGGAGATTTAACGCATCTTTGAGGAAGAGTGAGAAGGATGTGGAGATTTTCGTTGGTTTTAAAGGTGATTTGTAGCGTAAAAGTTTTCCTTCAATATTTATTGAAAGATTTTAATGAAAGAAAATGCAGAATATTTCCAAAAAAGTTTTGAAATGGAAATGGTAAAAATTGGGAAATAATATGATGTCATAAATTACATGCACGTTTGCATTAATTTACCTTAAGGAAAGCATATTTTGTAAACAGGGTTTATATTGTATCAAAAAGAACATCATTTCAAAACCTCAACTGTGAAGTTTTGAGAAAAACCGGTATTGAGTTAAGGATTTGTGCAATTTTCGGAACAACTGATCATACTATATAAAATGCCAATAAATAAAAATGCACAATAGAGATGAATGGCCTTTCATCCAGCGCTAACCGACAAATTAAATGTCATCGTAAAAAAACGATCAAATTTTATTTCTTCTGTATCATATTTATATATCTCTGAAATTATCTCATTTTTTGATCAACTCTCGCCTGGCATATTCTCCGAATTTCCCTCCGATTGAAGCCTCCACGCCCAACTGCAAGTTGTAAACACAAGTTGCACCGTTAGAGGCATCTCCTCTGGCGGACTCACTTATGGATGTACGCATGTAATCAGCGTCTCACGCAGCCTCGGCCACTTTCCGCTCGTTGCTGCCATCAATCAAAACGTCGTCGATACGTGAACCCGCCTAATGAATAACCTAATTGAACGAGCGAGCTGGATGAATATGCTCACTCCAGCGGGCTGGATAAACTTGGGTCGGTCGGCACAGCCAGCGACAGCGCAGTCCGTTCTCTCTCTCTCTCTCTCTCTCTCTCTCACTCGCGCGCTGCTCGCCGCTGCTAATTCCAATCAATACGAACTCAACTAATTCGGTAATGCGCGCTCCATTTCCAATGACAATTACGACTCGTGCAGCGAGGTCGTGGCGGGTGGCGGCGGCGACAAAGGAATTGCATTTGGTTCTAATCTGACGGCCGTTGTGATTCGCCTCGCTTTTTGCGCTCTAGTGCACCAGGCCAGATGCGGTCGTTAATTGAAATTGATTTGCTTGTTTGTTTCATCATCATGCATCTCGAATTTATGAGCAAGGGCACAGTCAACTTGGGAAATACAGTTGTCAGTATACAAGACCAAAGAGTTGATTTAGAGAAAAAGGCGAGTCGGTTGCACTCTCAGTTTTGGCAATTCCTTTCATTTAAAAATGAAAACCTGTGATTATCGGTAGCTGGCTTGTTCCTTTTTCTAATAAATACTAAGGACTTTTAAATTTTGAAGATTTTGCAACTAACTCTCTGGCTCAAGCTAACGGTAGAAACTCTCTTATGCAAACCAGTGAGTTGATTTGGGCGTCACGTTACCTGCAAAGTTGCTCACAATCACAACGTTACAATTTATTTTTTTGTCCCTGTCCGAGGACCGGGAAGGACGTGCACTGTTCTAGCACGAATGCTGAAACCCGGGTCCCAATAACACCGCAAACGATAATTTAGAAGTGTTAGTTGCCGGTGTCGCAGAACGTCACAAACCGAAATCGTCCCTGTTAAAGAAATAATATCCTAGTAATGATTGAATTTACGCTTAAATTAAATTAATAAATATACATCACACGCCAATGCAGAGAACTGTGAGAAAGGGCGTGTCAACTCAACTCTGCGGCAAACACGGGATTGAAAATGCTGTGGTGGCGAATTTCCCTACTCTATAAGCTTAAAAATAGCTTTTAGGTCCATTTTTTTGCGGATCAGTAGGGAACTTAAGAACAAGATTTATTCAAAATTAAATAAGGAAAGAGAGAGAGAGAGTTATTTTGAAAATATACTTAGTATGGGTTTAAAATTTGTAGGGATAGTGATCACCCATGGAAAATTCCATTTCCTTATTGTTAAAAATTTTTTTGAGGGATTAATCTGGTACGACTGAGAACAACGAACGCAACCAATTATTCCCGATTTTCCCATCACCAATCTATTCGAATCTTTTTAAATGAAAGAATCTCGATTTGACTATGGTTAAATTTTCTAAAACTAATTGTTATAATATGATTCGTGCTTTTCATCGATTTAGTTTTGAATTTCTTTCTTTTGAGAAACTTCAACAGAGGCCAGACAAGAGAACATCCTTAAACATTCACTTAAGTCAAAGCGACGTGATTCGGTTCTTCCGCTGAGGGCGCATACTTTCCCGACCGCAGCTCTCCGGTTTTGCGTTCACCTTTATTTATACGTATATCCCAACACATATTGTCGCGCGCGCAAAGTTTCGCCGCAACAGCAATATAACAAGTGGAATATCACCTTTCCGCAGTAAAAGCGACGCTATTAATCATTGGCAGTTCGTGTTATCATGGTGGAGCGTCAGTGTGCAGGACGCGCGCGGTTGACGCGTCTCTTGTCTCGTCGCGTAACGTTCACGTGCTGTCAAACCGCAGAATGCGTTTTGTATTTATTCAAATATCAAGCCTGTGCAAAAGCCACCACTCCTGTCACAAAAACACTTTTGAATTAATTTGGTCCGCTGATTCAATTAGTTGGAAATTTAATATGACATTCCTGCCTTTTCACGGACATCCCTTCTTCACATTTTAAAATTAAAAAAGGCGCATATTCTAATTCAAAACTCGCAACTCCACCCTCCCCGTGGGTCGAGTGATGCGTGAAGATTGAAATTCACAGAGCTCTTTCAATTGCACATGTTTTCATTATGCACTCGTTTAGAAAATTTCCACCGCGCTCAATGTTAAAAGCCGTCATTTCAATGCAACACATTTCCCACTCTTTCCTCTTGGTTTAGCCTCGTTCATATTTTTTCCAAATCAATTTTGCACAACTTTCCGCTGCTTAATGACGACTGCGTATATTATTTTGTTTACTGCACGAGAGGGAGCACTAAAGCAAAGGGCCTCGTGCAGAAAAGTTATACTGTATATATACGTATCTAAGTACACACACACACACACACACACAATTTCAAGCATGAACGGCTGACTGACACTGATATGTAAACAATTGCAGCAGCAGCGACTGGCTGCCGTGAAATCCATTCGCCCGCCTTGCGAGCTGCTGAACCCTGTTCGTCGTCGTCCGTCCGTTTTCATCATCTCGTCGTTTTCGCCTTCCGCAGTGTTCACACAAACAGACGATTATAAAACCTATTGTTATTCCGCCATTCTTGTCAGGCGCGCTAGCCAATTTTTGCGGAAAACTGCTCTGTTCGTGACACACTGCACGTCGCATGCCAATATCAGGGGAAACAAGCCTTTTTGTCTTCAAATTGATTCATATTCTGATTTTATACAATTCTATTCAAAACAATGTCCGCAAATCCACGCAACAACCCTGAAAAAATAATCGGTTATTGGTTCGAGCTCGTCTCTCCTGCGCCGACAAAATCGATCAGACGGCTCCAATTTCAATTGCTCTTTGAGCAATTTTCTGCCGTTGGATGAGTTATTGCGCGTTTGGCGTCATCGCAGCACGGGGATGGAGCGGCACAATTGCGGAAACGGTTTTCGGCTCGTCGCCCAAGCTGCAGCCATCAAAACAGACAAAAGCGCACCCTCGACAGTGGTGCGGTGCTCGCTAAGCAGGCTCTTGCTCCCTGTATAGTGTGCAACGGTATGGACCATATGTATGTGTGTGTAGAAATTTGTATGTATTGCAGCACTTTAAAACGCGTTTATAACGAGACGGCACCGCTGAATTTACAGCTTTCATGGAGGGAGGCACGGTGCGCGTGCGAGGCAATGTCGAATCGCTCCTAATTTCCTAATTAAAGCAAGCGACGTGTGTGCGTGTTGCTCTGAATCGGGAAGTGTGTGCAAAAAGAGACCTGCACCCTGGCTGCTTATCGCGAAACGGGCATTGCTTGAGATTTACAATTTAATTAAATTTCCCTTTCCGTGCGCGCCGGCCCATCTCAAGCCTTCCATTATACATAGGAGCGAGGAATTTGCAATTAAACGGAGTTTTAGGGTGGACTGAAATAAAAGAGAACTTAATTACATGGCATTCAACCTCAAATTGGAATTAGCATTAATTGGCACAATTGATGTAGCTACTAAATTTCATATCTGCTCTTATACAGTATGAAAATATAATTCAAAGGGGAACATGATTTTTGGTTAGTAATGGCATGGAAGAATAGAATACCAGAATAAAATTAAATAGCAAAAAAGTAATCTCATATAATTGCTGAACTGAGCAAAGATTTTTTTAAATGTGCAATTGTAAAGAAACTAGCCCAAATATTTTTAATAAAAAGATAAAAGATATATTAGAATATGCCTCTATTTTAAATTAAAAATGACTCAAAGAAGATACTGGGAATATTGTTACAAACCACTCACATGCTAAAGTGGGCAAAAATGGTTACAAATTAAACTTTTGATCTTACTTCGGGAAAGCAGGAAATACAGAAGATACTCGGAAAAGATATGCATTTCAGCTAGCGTGATTGTTAATTGAAATCGATCGTTGCTTGTTCAATTGATTCGCATATATTTTGTGGTGTTAAAATAAATAACGTAAAATAGAGATTCATATTCTAGTAAAGATTGTGAGTAGATACCTATTTCGCTTAGACAAGGATGTGTAAAAGTATCAGAACATCATACCCAAATTGTCGGATTACTCGGTGGTTTTGCTTTTGATCAGAATGTCTAATTATTATTCGAACCAAAAATTAAGAAAGCAACAATTTAAGCGAAATTGAGCTCCTTGAGGATGGTAAACACAGGATACGACAATTGACTTGGATCCTAGTTATATTGTTTCTGTTTGCAGGCCAGTAACTATAGGATCAAAATTCACTGTCAGATCCTATGTGTCTTACCATCTTTACTATCAGATCCAGAGAAGTTGCAAAAATGAGCCCAAACTAACAAAAATAATATTAAAACTAAATAAAAATAATGTAATTTGTCGCTGTGTTATCGCAGTTTTAATTTGAGCATAAGGATATATATGGATTTTGTTCTCTATTCTATCAAAAATGGCAACTTTGTACCGCCAGAATTAATATGGGATTGGAAGAAAGGGACGGATGTAATTTTCCTCCTTTTCAGATATCAAACAAGTCCACTTTTCGCTATCAAAGTGAAAGGTCTCGTCCGAAAGGGTGGCTGACTATCCAAAGTTAGTGTTTAAAACGGATAGGAGCGATCAACAAAGCTGTCGTCAAGTCAGCTGCCCATGAAATTCAGCGCGCATCGCGCTCGTCATCGCTTTATTAGCCGTAAAATAGCAAATGAAGCTAATAAAAGGTCAAGCATTGTCTGCTCGGCTAGTGTCATTATATTATATTCGCCAACGGCGGCGGTGGCAGCATGCGAGTCGCGTTAAAAAGCAGTTGGCACAAAGTTGAGTCCTTATCGGCGGCTATTTTACTGCTCTGCGGCCACCGGCGCGAGATTATGTCACCCAAGCACCAGCCAGCGCAGCACACACACACACACATATACGGCAGAAATAAAATGAGGAAAAACTCAGAACCGCTTTCACGAGGCATTAATTTCGTGTGATGAATTGGCGCAATTAAAGCACAACAGCGTGCCGTGCTTGCAGTCTCTCTCTCTCTCTCTCTCTCTCTCTCTCTCTTCACGCGACCAGTTTTCCAGCATTTTAATTAGCGCTGCTGCAGGGGGTTGGGAGGCGGACAGGACGGCACTGTCGCCAAAATATCACGACAGGAGTGGGAATGTGCCTGCCTAAAAGAAATTATAATTTATAAATAGGGTGATTGCTTAGTACACTGTCAACAATATTTTAACTTGAGAGGGGAACTCAAAGAGGCAATTGGCAAACAAATTAATTCTGAAAATTAATATGATATAGTTTGAGTTTTCACATTTACAAATGATATTTTACAGGCAGTAAATTATATTATTAGAACCATTTTTTCATGAAGGTTATAAAAAGCATAAATTATTTATGGCCGTAAGACCCTGAAACTATCTCGATGCTTTTGCGAATTTGGTACACAGATAAATCAATAAAGCACTCACAGATTTTCAGCAGGTGTTTCGGTGGTGAATTACCGCAGAACACAAGAGTGTTTAACGCTGCGAAGCCGTCGCCATCGGGACTAATGATAAGGCCATAAGGGGCACAGAGAGCGAAAAGGATTAAGCCCAAATTAAGCAGGCGGCGGGCGTCGGTGCTGCCAT
Source organism: Cloeon dipterum (assembly GCF_949628265.1). NCBI lineage: Eukaryota > Metazoa > Arthropoda > Insecta > Ephemeroptera > Baetidae > Cloeon > Cloeon dipterum. The sequence continues at coordinate 12,264,114 of NC_088786.1, forward strand.
TCTGCACATACCAACTCCGGAGCGAACATGACAATGAATTAAAAGCCGGTGAGCATGCAAAGAGAGGTTATTTCCAACGGGGACTGTAAGTCCTTTTGACGCAATTTATTTCTCTGGACTGAAGCACGGACACAGATGACTGGCTGCTTGCAAAAGTGATATTTGGGGGCTTCGTGCTGGGCAACCAGAGAGCAGAATAGCTGCGTGCGAGAGAACAATCGAATTAGACGGTCAGTCAAAGCGGGAATGAGGAAAACCAGACTGGAATAATCACCGGCGGCCTGACGGGCAAAAGTTAGAGCCTAACGAATGTCTATGCTTTCTCAATTATATTCGCAATTTGCAATAATATTGTTTTAATTTCACCAAAGAACTTTTTAATTAGTAGAATTCCCATCGCAAAGGAGTCAACATATGAACATGGATGCTTCGCATTAATTTCCCTCCCTTCCTTCTAAAATCACGGCTGCCACTGAAATTTGGTTGGTAAATTCAAATTTAATTGAAATTCTGAGGCGAGAGGAAAGCCAACAAACACACAGACAGTATGTAGTCGTAATTACACGAGCGCACACATGAAGCGAAAACGCGGCTAATTGGGTGCACATTTTCATTAAACGCTTCGTCGAACGCATAGCGTGGTGCGGTGCGTTTTAATAATCGTGCGAGATTGTCACCTGGTATTGCCATTCCGGCCGCATTCTTGCTCCTGTGGTCGAGGAATAGTAATAATAATAATGAAAGCGAATGATGGCAGCTAGGCGTGGGGGCTGCAAGAGAAATCGCACGTGAAACACCGCGGCGAGGGATGTGTTGCGGGCGGGGAGGGAGCCGCTGCGAAGGGTCGGTGGATATATTAAGGTGGTGGGTGCGCCAGGAGTAATGGCATTACGGGTGGCAGGCAAGCAGCACGGCACTGAGCGTAATTAGATCTCTGCTCTTGGGGAGTGAGAAAATTCGCCAAGAAGACCCTCGGCAAATGGCATGCCATCAGCCGACGCAATTTGAATGTGTTTGTTATTGTAGTCTCTCTCGCTCTATCGCAAACACTGCGCGCCTCGCGCCAAATTGCAAGTCCAGAAAATTGCGCGTTCGCGTCTCGGCGACTATCTCTCGCGAGAAACGAGGAAAGTGGAGAAAATTGCAAACGTTCCCTTTTTATCCGTACAGAATTTGCTTTGAAATTGAAATATTTTCTTTGTTTTATCCTGCAGGTATTTTTTCCTGAAAAATCAAATAATACTTTTATTGTTAGCTCTGGGATCAGGAACTTTCCGCTGCAGTTTATTTATATGTTTATTAAGCCATTGTGCATATTTCACCTTCTGAAATTTCTTCAGCGAAATTTCGGTGAAGATAATATCACATTGTTTTCTTAGCAAATCGCGATTTATATTTTAGCGTCAAATTGAACTGATCCCAACCAATTAAGATTTGAAATTCCTCTTGTTTGACAAAATTTAAATTGGAAGGCGGTTGAAATGAGTAACACTCACTTAACAAATTGTCAGTCAAACAAGACAAATTTGGATTAGCTGACATGACATGACGTCTGCTTTTTTAACATTGAGGTGATGTTCAAAGGTCATGAGCATGATAGTCTCGCTGAAGAGAATTATAGCGTTTTTGTAAAATGTATAATAAGCCTGGTGGCAGTCAAAGAAAATAGAACGCGCGTCAGCAAGGATAACAAAGTCGAGATTCGTTCCATTTCGGCCTTTTAAATTAGAAACGTCTTTTTCTTCGTTTTAAAGTCATTTTCCGCTGAAGACAAACACTCCTCAACAACAACAGATGAACTTTGTATCGTGCGCGGAAGTTGTTTTAATGGGAGGAACAGCGAGTTGGAGCAGACAGCAGACCTTCTATTTTCAAAACTTCTAATGACATGGAGATGATGGGCCCGCAGCAAGCGAAACTGGATAATTTTCAGACCTCCTAGTTTGGATCAAGTTAAAAAATTTCACGTAAACCAATATTTTAACCTCATTGAAAAGAACTTTCAGGGTATGCAACGCAAATATTTTTTACTTAGATCAAATAAAAAGAGTGAAGTGGTAATGGAAATGAAAATTGGTGATAATTTGGGATAGTCATGTAACTCATTCTAAATTACAGTCCTGTATTTTAAGGTGAACGCCTGTTCGCTTGCAACTGCCCTCTTTCGCCTCGCTATCTTAAATCGAGAAGGGTGCTCTACAATCAGAAGGAGAAACGAGGGGAAGTTGTACATTTGGCCGCTGCAGTATAGGCAAGAATAAATTAAAATGCGTTTACTGGCTAAAAAAGCTGTCGTGTCTTGCCGTTTAAAGTTTTAACTTTTTTGAAACCCCGGCAGCGGGAAAAATTGGATAGACATGACCGCAAGCCTTGATTTTTCACAAATGATGATGTGATATGTGAGTGATAAGTAATAAGTAAGAAGATCCTTTGAGTTATATTTATTTTAATCTTTCACGTTGTGCTTTTTTCAATTTCAAAGCAAAAGCCCCGGAGAAGAAGGTGAAATTTGACAGTCAATTTGGAAACCCAGAGCTCGGGGAGTTCTGCTCCGCTTGAGAGTGACATTCTTCTTATTCGACAATATAGAGGAAATAACAAGAGTATCGCTTCAGGGTGGCATTTGCTCTCGGCGGGCTCTTGCTCCGAGATGGAGTATAAAGTGGTTTTCTTGCTTATTATCCGGCGCGTAACATAATGATGCCGCCTCCGCCGCACCCCTGGCCACGCACATATACCGGCTACGCATTCTTGCAAATAAACTCTGGCATGGCGGGTGGAGAGCGAGAGAGAAGAAAAGGAGATTGAGCCTAAACAGAGCGAGAGGGAAATGCGGAAAATTGAATAGTGGCGTGTGCGCCGCGGAAAGCAGCTCAAGTCACTCAAGTATCTCATGCGTTGAGAAATTTCTGGCCCTGAATATGTGCGCGTTTTCACAATGCACGCGCAGCTCGCAGGGAATTTTTTACACTGGGGGAGATAACAACAGAAAATTGCATGAATAATTGAATGTTGCCGCCGTGCGTTTATGCGTGTGTGTGTGTGTGTGTGCATGAAAAGAGCAAAGGAACGAGAGCAGGCTGCAATTTTTTATTACATTATATCCTCGCTGCCAACCACGATGTGTACAAGAACGACCTGTCTGCGGCTAATCAAGTCGGAAGAGTGGAAACTTCCGCCTCTGGAATTTTTCGGTACACTCAATGATGCAGCGAAAATTCAGAGCGCGATTTTTATTACTCTTTAAATAATTCCATCGCTCTGTGAGTGCTAAAAAATGAAAATGATATCTAAAAAATCCAAGAGACCGATAAAATGTTGGTGAGAAACCAAAACAGATTTTCATGGAACGAATTACGGATATTTATTGCTAGTAAAAGCAATTCCTAAAATAATGGCCTTATTTCTTTATTACGGTTTTCGATCGGAGAGTGTCGCCACAGCGGGAGTGTAGCATTTTTGTGACAGTGGTTAATCCGGACCGTAAAACAGAAATACCAGACGTAAAATCATCGTAAAGCTGTCAATTGCGTAATTTGCTTATCGGTCGATGGTGCATTAAACAATACCAGTAGAATTCCAGCATTGCGCCGCGCGAAGGAAGCAGGCAATGAAAAGCCAAGGACCGGCTCTCCGATATTTTTACTCCTTTTAATCACGTCACCTTCGAGCGTCGGCGCCAATCTAATCTCCGAGGAGAGCCATTTGTATTTTCAAGAAACACACGCTCGAGAAGCAGTGAAAACCACCTCCTTATTTATGCTAATTACCGGTCGAGCCAGATTAAATAATCATTTTCATCCTCACTAAATATGCACGCGGCCGAGTTGTTTCTTTTTTTTATGTACGCACACTTTATTTATCAGACGAGGGAGACGACTGGGAGTCGGCGGAGAGGATTCGGGATCTGAGTGAGAAGAGTGCTCGCCGCGTGACACGGAGAGCAACAAAGTGGAAGGCGAACACGAGAAGTGAATTAGAGGATCAACCACACAGCTCTCGGACGCACGAGAGTGTCTGTCCGCCTCGCCTCAGCCGCTCAACATCATACTTATGAAGACCTCCAGGCGCATTTTGGACTTTTGCCCACTTTTGCATTCTGTTTCACAATTGACGACATTTTTCCTCCACAAAATGCGTAGTTCTAATATTTGGGCCAAACGTTACGAAGTGAAACATGAAAAGTAAATGAACGTAATGTGTAATGCATAATTTAATAATTTCAACTTAATTTTCAAAATTAATTAACAACCCCACTATTTTAAATAATTACCCGGTACACGGAAATGGCGTTAACCATATTGGTATCACGATAAAAGGAAGTGAGATAAGCTTAAATTAAGTCCTGAATATAGTTTCACATGGTAAAAAAACCACACCAAGAACGCTCAGTTCTGAAAAATTCCATACTCGGGAGACATATAGGGGGTTTGGGTCCTAAACCCAACCATGTGTTCCAAAAGTGAAAATAAATTACCTATTTTCGATCAAATGTGGAACAAAGCAGCCCGGACTGCACAAAAATTGACCTGTTTAAAAAAATCTCATTTTTTATGGTGCAGAAACCACGTTTTTACAACGTTGACCTCAACTTTCTCATAAATGTCAAAGCATAAAGGTGGTTCCTCAATTTTTGATATGTTATTACCACATGTATGGGTCACATTTTAGCTATTTTGAGTTTTCAAAAATTTTATGTGTTCTAGGGATTGCAAGATTTATTTGAAAAATTCGACCAGATTTTTGTGAGCTTTTTTCTGCTGATATTGCAAAGAAGGTATATATTTGAAGATACACAAATGCATTTTGCATCAAGGTCAATCATTGAATCGTGGGGTATATTTCAATAAAGGAATTTTGGCTCAACTGTTTTTGTTAATTTAGTGGCACCGAAGCGGATACGAGTTTCTATGCAAATTCCTTTGAGATGTGGTGATAAGAAAAGTTGTGTTACTGTACGAAAAAAAGAGATGAGTAATCGCCACTCTACACTGAAGCGGAAAGAAAAATGCAAATTGGCGAGTAACAAATGAAGTCGGCGCGGATATCCAAACAGTGCCTCGTGGACTTTTGATTCTGAAGAGTGACCGCAGCGCTGTTTTTCCGTTAGCTGGGCTGGCTGGCTGTCATCAGTAACAAGACGTGCGGCGCATAATCACACATTAGCATGCGGAGAAGAAAGCTGGTCCAAAGAAAAAATATAAAGCGCGTCCATTTGTTTCACGGCAGCTCGCAGCAGTTGTGCGCTTTTTATCTAAGCATGCATCGGGGACACAACAACTGCTTATTGGATATGAAATACGGCGAGAAGAAAATCATCTCGCCGCGACCAAATTTATAGCTTCGGTTCATATACGGGTTGGACCGAAATCTGTGGCAGCAATTTATGTCTAAATCGTGCGGGAAAAACCTTAGTGGTGTTTAAGCATATTAAATGTATTCGCTGCTGCAGTAGAATTCAAATTTGAAAGAAAATGGTTTGCAAAATTTAGCTAAATAAATACTAGACCAAGAAAAGAACATTACATTGATCAGTTTCAAGCGTAGAAAATAAAAACAGCCACGTATTGAGCAAAAATCCTTTACATTGGAGAGATTGATTCTCTCTTGTATTAGGTCACGCATTTTTCTTTAAATTCCGTGTTATAACTCATGCAACGATTTATACTATTTGAGAAATTGTTAGAATTGAACGCCACGCGTTTTTGTCCGATGCAAGCTGCCAGCTTAAAACCTGGTTGAGTTAGTGTTGGAGATTGACGCGACAGAGATATTCGCTCTCCGTGAGGTGAGGGACTCGCTGCACCAAAGGCTAGCTGACGAGGGTTTAATACCCGAAACGGCTGTCCTAGTCACGGGTGTTTGGCGACAATGAATGTTTTGTGTTTTTTCTAAGACATTTTGGCACTTGCTTAAAATGTTTTTGAAAAATTCGCTTAACGTTTGTTTTTGATGATTTCTCAAATGGTCTGCGTTGCATTGAGTAGCATCCCTTAGTATAGTATGAGTATCTTTTTTAATTGAGATAAACTGACAAGGGAGTGATAATTATTTAGAGATATTATCGATTTTATTTTATTGTTGATTATTAGCCAAAAGCATTGCTGCCGTACGGTTTTTCGACAACCAGCTCTTTCCCTTCTGAACAGAAAATTCCTGGAATTTTTTCGTTTTGTATTGAGCAAAAATCCTTTACATTGGAGAGATTGATTCTCTCTTGTATTAGGTCACGCATTTTTCTTTAAATTCCGTGTTATAACTCATGCAACGATTTATACTATTTGAGAAATTGTTAGAATTGAACGCCACGCGTTTTTGTCCGATGCAAGCTGCCAGCTTAAAACCTGGTTGAGTTAGTGTTGGAGATTGACGCGACAGAGATGTTCGCTCTCCGTGAGGTGAGGGACTCGCTGCACCAAAGGCTAGCTGACGAGGGTTTAATACCCGAAACGGCTGTCCTAGTCACGGGTGTTTGGCGACAATGAATGTTTTGTGTTTTTTCTAAGACATTTTGGCACTTGCTTAAAATGTTTTTGAAAAAATTCGCTTAACGTTTGTTTTTGATGATTTCTCAAATGGTCTGCGTTGCATTGAGTAGCATCCCTTAGTATAGTATGAGTATCTTTTTTAATTGAGAAAAACATCCTTCTTGTGATATTTCCATCTCAAACGGAAGGACGTGTTCACTGCAACTTTAAGTCAATTAACTCAAGATTTCAAATACATGGTTAAGCATGGAAATTTTCCAATTATTGACGCATCAAAAGCAAAATACACTTCTTGTTCTTTGCCATTACTTGAAGCATTTTTACTAACAGCGAGAAAAATGTCAACAGTTGTAAGCTCTTGTCCTTCAACAATGCCGCGCTGAGATTAAAATGAGAATGCAAATGAAGACTGCAAAGAAGGAGAATGAGACCAACCTGTATGTGTTTCATAAAAATGTGTTTGTGTCGCGCTGTGGAAACAAAAAGGATGCTGACCTGCTGATGAATGCAGCGAGCAACATAAAAAGCGATGCATTTCTCTCGGTCGCGCAGGAAGGCGCAGCTGTTGCAAAGAAAGTGGGTGCTCTCACAAAACATAGAGAGGAATAATAAAATCGGGCGTCCGCCCCGCTGAAGCTGCACGCCGTGCCATTAAAAGAAGGAATGAAGATGCATGCTCGCTTGTGTTTTACTCTCGTCCTCTTAATGCACTGCGGGGCACTTTTTAAATGGTTAACTCGCTTTTATGGGCAAATAAAAGCAGACCGTGAATTAATTCCCAGCAGCGGCAGCCCCCTCATGAGAACGAAATATTAAAATGTGAGATTCATGCGCATAATCAGAAGAGAATGGCTTTTCGAAAACTGTTCCGACGCTCCCTCCCACACAACGCGCGAGTGACTTCAAAAACTTCCCCCGTTTCACTGCAATATGTAGTTATATTTAAAATGAAACATGCAAGCTTATTTTGACTAATTCTTCTACAGTCTTTCTTGCAACGTTATTTTATGGGTGTTATCAATTTGATCTTCCCTAATAGTCCCTAAATTCAAATTCCACCTTTCAAAATCATACAATAGGAACAGTAAATATGACACCTTTTAAATTTTAAATTTCTAAATGCATATGGATCTCAGGAAATTGTCTAAATATTTTATTTATTTGTCGTATGTGAATATATTGAAGCAAGATATGTTTCTGTTCTTTGCCAAAGAATATTATCAAAGAAGAGCGCCTGATCTATTTTCCATCTCCAGAATGATTGATTTCCTCCCCAACTTTTCTGATGTGTGGAAGGGTAAAAAACACTGGCGAGCGTTGGTACTTTTCCATTTTCAAAAGTGAGAAGGGAACGAATTTCTCAGGCAGACATACAAGCCGTTTTCTTTGTGAGGCTTTAGCGATGCGTGTTTTTCCGCGCGCGCTTTGCAGCACAAAAACAAAAGAGTGGCAAGCAATGCGCGTTTTTCCAGCGGCAAACCATTTGTTTAGCGTCGGGCGTAATAATAATAATAATTCCACCGGAGAACAGCAACACACGCGGCTGAAAAAAATCTGATTATGAATATACTCAGTGTGTGCATACATCCATATTCCGAGCAGTAATGAAGAGAGATCCTCCCTCGTCACTGCCGTGTACTTTTTGTTTAGGACCTCCTGCATGCATAACGAGCATGAAAAATATCGCGTTCGCGCCGAAAATGCACGACGCGTGCTCGACAAAGCAGCCTAAATTCCGAAACACGATTTTTTGCGTAGGAAAAAGAGGCACTTTAAAGGGTTAAAAGCCCTGTTTCGCTGTCCCGAAAATTCTTTTGTGCCGAAAATCTGCTTTTGCTCAAGCCAAAAGTGATTTTTGCCGTCAGCATCCTCCCTCGGTGTTTTCGCTTCCTCATTAATACTTTATCGCGGTTTTGATTCGTCCGCTTGCCGGCAAAGAGCAAATGGCTTTTCGGCACGTGGGCTAATGTATACCGCGAGTTTGTTTATGAAATTGAAGCCATGCTCCCTATTTTCAGTGAATACAAAACGATCGAAAGCAAAATCATTTCAGGCTACAGGGTAATAATTGAAGAGACCTGAAATTTGCGATTTTATAGCACACACTATAGATTTATGTTACGTGGTTCGTTTGTGTTTTCCTCTGGGTATAAAGCAAGGACGAGCCATTTCTCTCTACAACAAAATAATTAAGGGTGGAACATGAAAGCGCCACATTTCCTTCTCATTTCGCATCAAAATTGAGCCATTACTTTGCAAAAATTTAATTATCTCTCCGGACTAGGGCGGACAGGGCAATTAAAAGACCAATTAACGCGCGCGCACACACACGGCGCCGAGCATGCATGGCCGGTTTGCAACGGCCCTTTAATAATAAAAATCTTTCGAGGCTCTCTCTCTCTCTCTCTCTCTCTCTCTCTCTCTCTCTCTCTCTCTCTCTCTCTCTCTCTCTCTCTCTCTCTCTCTCTCTCTCTCAGTCGCATGTCACATTATTAATTATCTGCTGGCTCACTCTGTTCTCTCTCTCTCCAACACACAAATGTGCTGATAAAACTTTTTCTCAGTGTGGTTTCGCACTTTTTGCTCTCTCGCCAGACGCGCCGAATGAAAAAATGGGGCTCGCCAGAGCGGCAGAAGAGATAATTTATTGCGTTCATTTCGGTGGCCAGCAGCAACGGCAGCAGGCAGGGATGAAATTAACTCTCTTCTTCCTCCTCCACGCGTAGTATCAAACTTTTTGCCAGTTTATCAACCTCTTATTACACACCGCGTGCTAAATTATATACGCCAATTAATTGTCTCAAATTAACTGCCGCAAAACTAGACGAGATAATTTGTCCAGCAGAATTACACACGAATTAATGACGGAGCACCAAAAACGACGCTACCCAGCAGCCAAAGTACAATTGTAATTTGCTACTGTAGTGTCACTGCACGAATGACGGGTCTCACTTTGCAAACGCTTCTTTGAAATATTAAACTCATCGTGACGCTCTTAAGTCGGTCTTTCCATTCCTGCTAGTAATTTTTACTTTGAAACCCTCTCTTTCGCACCCCATGCAGCTGAAAATACGTTCCCAAGTGTAAAAGAAAATATTTTTTGAGCTTTTTGCGCCTTCGCTTCGGTGGAGAAAGAGAGGTGCGGATTAGGAAAGTGCTATTAGGAATATCAGTATTGACAGCAGAGCGAAAGAGAGCGAGAGAGTCGTCTTTTTCGCCAGCAGCGACAAGAGACGCGCACGATTCCCCCAACTTTTTCCATTGAAACCCGTTCGAGCGATTCGCCGGATGCGTGGTGCAGCAACTGTAATTAAAAACGGAGACTGCATTGCTGCATTTTATCGTAGAATGGCGTTCTCCAACAAGCGTGTGCCACCCATGCGGGAAAAAGATTGCTCGAGTGATCGCATTGGCATTCCGTCGTAATATGGGTTTTCAATAATAAAAATTTATTGTAAAATCTACCTTCATGTAAAAGGGTTGAGAACGTAATGACAATACCAGTGAGAATTACACTTTGCTCAATGCAATATAAAATTGGAAATCGACCAGAACAAGGCTGCACTACAAAAACTATTATTTTTATTGCATCATTATACAAAACCAACCAACAATCTGCTGAAAAATATAAAAAATTGATTTATTCAGCAATCGAATCAAGCTACCGGACGATATCAGAAGCAGAAAATAGATCAAAAACGGAATTTTCATGCAATATTTATCTACCAAGAGTATCATTTGGTTTGCCAAACTGTATCCCGGCCTTGTTTATTGCCGGAATATGTACAGCGACACGACGGTGATGGGTCGCTGCGCATGTTAATTTACACACGCGAGGTAATAATCTGCACGCAGGCAGTGAAATATTCGGCGCGTGTGCACCTCAAATTAATAGGCGCGTGCATCGAGTCCTGAATGATTTATGCAAACTCGTCCGTCATTAAAGGGGAGCGACCGTGCAGCCAACAGATTTCGTTTTGGCACGTTTGGCGTCGAAGCGGAAAATGGGCAAAAAAGCAAATAGGAAACAATTTTTGCTGCTTCTGGACCAATTTTATGTTTATCCAGAGGGCAAAGTCTGCCGCAACGAGGTGATTAGCCGGCAAGGGTTTGCGCACTGCAAAAACGACGCAGTCTCATATCTTGTTGATGATCCAAAGGCTGCCGTGTTAATATGATAATCTCGCAGCGGCGCCGGGCGCCAATAACACTTTTGCAAATAACCACCCGACCGTCCGAGCGGCTAATTCCCCAAAGTCTAGTTAGATTTAAGGACGGCAAGTCGGCACAACAGCCAGCAGCAGCAGGTATATCGCTCGGCTGATCTATGTACGGCTGCAGTTTAATTCGGCGGGGAATTTATTTGCACAAACCTCGGCGGCCCTCTGGCTCGTTCGATCCGCAGGCCGGCGGCCGACGCAGCCAAGATTTATGCCAGCGATTTGCCCGTAATGGCTCTGATAATGGGCGCTGCTCCGCCATCGATTGATTCCCGATCTCTCTCCGGCCTCCGTGCCCCTGGCCGCGTATGCAGTCCGCTCGACTCGGCCGAATGCAATCCGCCGCTCGCAGACAGCGCACACCTGTCTTTTCCGCGATCCTCCTTTTTCAATTGCTCTGCTTTACGGCGTTTATGGTGGGAAAGGTGGCCAACCTGCGCCTGCTGGGACAACCTCTGGTCCGCCCAAACGGGCACAATGGCTGTTTATCTCACCGCTCGAATTGCTATTTTGGCTATGGATCCTCGTTGTGCTCAGACGCCTGGACTTACAAAATAAATAAATCGTTAAACAAAATAAATAAATCGGATAAAAATGTCATACATTAATATTTTTCAGAAATATAAATCCCAACTTTATATAAATTTGTTTTTAGTATTTTTCACGCAAGTTTTATTGATATATATGGAATAATACTATTTTGCACTAAGTGAGAATCACACAGTTTTAAGACTATAGAGCCACTCTTAAAATCGTCTATGAACATTTTTAAGAGTCCAAAACAATCTGAATCGCATGTAAAGCATTCTTAAAACCTCAAAAGACGTGAGAATAATCTAACTGTCATATCTATTATGGTATTTTTTTTACCACTAATTCAATTTTTCTAGCAGTTATTTTAAGATATTTAATTTAAAACCAAAAATTTATGGAAAGGGAAAATGTTGATTTTTTAAACCAGTTTAGTCGCTTTTAGATTTCAATGAATGCTCCAAAATTGTGTTTGAAATCATAACCATTTCATTTTTCAATCTCTGCAATTTAAATCAAAAATAAAAAGAGAGGTCAAATTTTAACAATGAGCTTGTTTACCTAAAGTTAATTTAAACAGCTGATTCTACTGATCCTTGTGGCCTATTACGTAAGTTGGCAAATTCAGAATGGTGGGAAAAACTTCGGGCTGACATTCCAAGGCAATAAAAAACTTTTCGTCCAAAAAAATAAAACTAAATTAGACCTAAAATCTCTCTTAAAGAAATAACCGTTGCAAAGAAAGAACCCCTAAAAACTTAATCTGTAAGGAAAACGCTGTCAAAATCGAGTAAAATCCGTATTAAGCAGTTATACTAATGGCCATGAAACTGTCTAAAAATATTTTAAAACCCCATCATACCCAATCCTATAACAAAATAAATAACAACAATGAGCTGAGACGAAGTTTGAATAGGAATTATATCGAAACATTTAAATCGTTAAATACCAAACAGTATTCCACAGCAATGGTTTAAGACGCACGCGTCTTCTGGTTTCACTATACCTGTCTTCTCGTCCATATCCCACGCACGGTGTGAAATTTAATAATGTTCCGTCTGAGCGCACTTTGACTTATTGGGATTACGCTATGCGAGGTTAATGATTGGAAACAGAAGCGGCGGAAATTCGAAATGGGGGGCGCAGGTGTTGGAGATGATTGCACACCTCGCAGCGGGGGCCGCCAAGAGCGCCTTTTCGACAATTAGTCCGGCCCCCTGGCGCGCCGCTTTTTGCCTTTTCCAGCGGCGGGCACCAATACCTTATTCCCGCACTAACCAGATTCGGTTTCATTACATGCATATATGCACGAGCGTAACCCTTTAGTACAAATCTTCTTCTGATTAAAATACTCCCACGGGCGTCCTGCTCTTTTTGTTGCGCGCGCGTTATGCCCGCATGAATAATTTCTTTAACGCGCGCGGACCGAGTTTCCTGCGTGCGCGCGAGTTTTTTGCCAATTTCACCGGCTGCAACGACTCGGCCTCAAATAATTTAATAATTTCCTGTTGACCCCAGGTGCCAAATATGGGAGATGCGCGCAGATTTAGCGCAGATAGCCTATTGAATATTTTATTGCGCCTGGGAAGTCTTAAAACCCGATGGGCCTTTTCAAAAAAGTCAGCAGAGTTTTTGCGCAGTTGGGCTCTTATGATCGCCTGTTTTTTTATGTGACGCGGCAACGATATCGATTTTAGGCAGCAATTTTGAGCTCATTGCAAAGATATTAACAATATATTACGATATCAGGAACATTGTATTTTGAAGTCTGCCGTAAAATTTGAGCAGTATGAAATTCTGATCATTTTTGTGTGCATTTTCAACTTTAACAATCAACTGAAATTAATCATTAGCGCTTTTCATGTATTCCTCGGTATTTCTTAGTAATGAACACCAATCAGATGTTTTAAAAGAAATGCAAATGAGGAAAATCTTTTATGCTCTTTATTTTTAAGTTTTGTATGCAACGCAGCTCTGAGGAAATCTCATTTTCTCTTTTCATACATACATTTTTTCATTTGCAAGCTAATAAAAACATGACATTCTGAGTGCATTTTCAAGGAAATTTCTCCAATCATAAGCTGCACTGCCGTCTTGCTTACCTCCCAATTTATAAAAAATGAGCCACGTTTGCGAATTTTAACGACGCAACTTCGCGCGAGGGTAAAAAGAAGATGAAACGCGCGAGGACGTGACGGGTGTGGCAATTAAAAGTGCAATTCCTCGCCGGCTAACTTAATAATAATAATAATCTCAGCGGCAAAAAGCAAACTTTCTTCGCATTTTATTGCGCGCAGTATAACTCGAGCTTATTTACGGCGGCAAAGAGAATTACACACGCTCTATCTCGACACATTCGCAAAACAAAACATTAAAAAAGTTGAAGCGGAGCAAAAGTTGGAATATCGTAAAACAAATTGCATTTCGCGCCGGCTGAAAGAACGCTGCACACACTCACACAGCAGCAGTATTCTGCAGAGATGCACTTTAATGTGCAAACTTGGTCGTGTTGCTTCGTCAAGTGTAATTAAAATGATTAGCCTGGCCTGGATGCACGGCAAATGGAGAGCAGCGCATATAGACGCCAAGCAAAGTCAATGGACGTCGTTTAGCATAATTACCGAGCGGTGCGAGTGCGAGCCAAAGCGATCTTTGACTGGCGAACTGAAAACAACTCAGATAAATTGTCTCAAGAGGTGAAATAATCAAATATATTCCCGAGGGAATTCTCCAATTCGTAATTAATTAAATCGTGATTTGCAGCCAATTAATGGAATAATATAATTTACTAGCAATCGTCATTAACCACGAAGCTAATTTCCTTAGTGGAGGCAGCAAATTTACTAACCACACAAGCTCGAATTCCGAATCTTCACGCTTAACGGATCACAAACAAATTTGAAACCCTTCCGTTGGGTCTGCACCAACATTTTGTACATAATTTGGGAGCGAACGATAACAAGGGTTGCCGGCTCGAACAATTTTGCTGCTGCTAATTATTAATTAGCACCGCAGCTCGCGAATGTGCACTCGGCTGAATTTCATTCGCCTTTTCCAAAGCGGTGCGCCTTTGTCTGCTCACCGCCGCATCCTGATCAGCGGCGCGCGGAATTCCTAATTCGATTAGCCTATTGAGGTTGCCATGTGGTGCAGTACCAAGTTGCTTGCTCCATCCTGCACATACACACCCATCTGCATACAGGCGCCCCTTTCAATCAGCGCCACACAAACTGCAATTCGGATGAAAAGGCATTATTTTACCCGAGTCAATTCATTGGCGACTGCACGTGTGCTGGAACTAAAATGATTCATATACTCACGCTAGGCCATCCAGCAATCCGTGAATGCTCTGGTTTGAAATCAACACTTGGCTGCTAATTAATTTAGCAAAGGGATGATTGGGATAGGCTTCCTCATTTGATTCAACTCTTAATGATTGTGAGCAAACTAAAACTTCATGAATGACTGGAACAGCATTCAATTTTAAATTGGAATGAAAAACTCCATACATCAATTGAATATATTCAATTATATATAATTTTACCATCTTGCCTCAATTGCAGCCAATAATAAAATATGAAGTGACGAAACAATATATTCTTGAAATATTGTCGCTTAATCTATTGAAACAGAAACTTTAGAAAATTTACCAAACGCATTCAAATTGGCAATTTACAATTGAGTGAGTTTTTATCCAATGCTGGAAGTCAATATGCGCAGCGATATAGATGCAAATCGCGTTGACCTTTGGCAGTTCATCTGCTGACTTTTAACCTATTGAAAATATATCTATAGAGTCGTCGGGAATAAAAATGTATTTCTCGCCTGTCTTCTTGCTCACGCGGACAAGTCGACCACTCAATAATATCCATCAAATGCAATTCCTCCCTTATGAATAATTTCACACGAAGTCACGTAAAGCAAGCAAATGGCAGAGATCACCTAGGGCGACAACATTTACAGCGTACTCAGCGTTTATGAACAAAATCATAATTGACATCAACATCCTTCCTGTGCGCTTGAACGCAGTTAGTATAAAAATATTATAATAATCGACCGGCGTGGCCTTCAATGAACCAAGTCGTCCTGGTCCCGCAAAAAGTGCATAACTTTTTTTGGTCCACCCGCAGAAGTTGCGCAACTTTGTTTGGTCTACCCACTAAAGTTGCGCATTTAAAAAGTTGCGCAGCATGAAACTTGCATAACTACCATAATCGACCAAACACATTTTTTTGTGAATTTCAAATTTTCGCCGCCAGATACGTATCCCACCAAAATTTTATGGCCATATGATAACTTGAACGACTAGAACGCTCTCTATTAGTGTGTGTTCGGGAGACTTTTAAGGGTAATTGTCAATTTTACCGACTTTATTTCTCCATCCTGAATTTTACATATGTTGTTAGGGGTGTTTCATAGTGTGTAACCTGAAATTTTGAGCAAAAAATTCGGGGGAATTTTTTGGGAAATCACGATTTTCGAAAACGGAAAATTTAAGATAGTAAATCCGAAATATCAAGGTATCTTCGGTCCAGATTGGAATTTCGATGTAGTTTTTTCACCTCCACACGTACCTTTTTCAGTAGAACAAATTTTCCATTGGTAAAAAATTTGTAGGTCAAAGGTCAAGGTCACAAATTCGCGTGTAAAATGTTCAATTAAAAATATCGCAAAATACGCCCCCTCGGATTTTTTTCATGAAAACGTTAAAAATGTAGCCCTGAATGCGTAGAATCGAATAGTGAAGAGAAATCGATGGAGACTCTGATAGATCGCGAGATATTTTGAATTTAAGGATTCGTGTCGCGCGTCCGGCACGACGACAATTATCATCCGGCGATTTTACTTTCGTAATTTACGTCGGAATTTGATATGTAACCCACATGTTATGCATATGATTACCTAGAAAAATAAACGAGCTTTCCAGTGGTGTGCTTACATTTTGTTTTGGTTTCAAACTTCTCAAGAAATAGCGGCGCGCGAAAAGAAAATATAGATGTTTCAAATATTGACATTTTTACAAATCTCAAATCTCGGGTTCTAACCATCAGAATTGCAAAAACTACCCACCGTTGGACTCGTCTTGACCTTCCCTGACCAGCTGAAAGGTTTAGGGGTGTTTACCCTCCACCCCTAAGTTGCTGAACTTCAACCCCCAAGAAAAAAAAACAAAAAATGTAGCATCTTACAGTTAGGGGTGGAGGGTAAACACCCCCTAAACCTTTCAGCTGGTCAGGGAAGGTCAAGACGAGTCCAACGGTGGGTAGTTTTTGCAATTCTGATGGTTAGAACCCGAGATTTGAGATTTGTAAAAATGTCAATATTTGAAAAATCTATATTTTCTTTTCGCGCGCCGCTATTTCTTGAGAAGTTTGAAACCAAAACAAAATGTAAGCACACCACTGGAAAGCTCGTTTATTTTTCTAGGTAATCATATGCATAACATGTGGGTTACATATCAAATTCCGACGTAAATTACGAAAGTAAAATCGCCGGATGATAATTGTCGTCGTGCCGGACGCGCGACACGAATCCTTAAATTCAAAATATCTCGCGATCTATCAGA
The DNA here is from genome assembly GCF_949628265.1 of Cloeon dipterum. Classification (NCBI taxonomy): domain Eukaryota; kingdom Metazoa; phylum Arthropoda; class Insecta; order Ephemeroptera; family Baetidae; genus Cloeon; species Cloeon dipterum. The sequence continues at coordinate 12,280,919 of NC_088786.1, forward strand.
GTCTCCATCGATTTCTCTTCACTATTCGATTCTACGCATTCAGGGCTACATTTTTTACGTTTTCATGAAAAAAATCCGAGGGGGCGTATTTTGCGATATTTTTAATTGAACATTTTGCACGCGAATTTGTGACCTTGACCTTTGACCTACAAATTTTTTACCAATGGAAAATTTGTTCTACTGAAAAAGTTACGTGTGGAGGTGAAAAAACTACATCGAAATTCCAATCTGGGCCGAAGATACCTTGATATTTCGGATTTACTATCTTAAATTTTCCGTTTACGAAAATCGTGATTTCCCAAAAAATTCCCCCGAATTTTTTGCTCAAAATTTCAGGTTACACACTATGAAACACCCCTAACAACATATGTAAAATTCAGGATGGAGAAATAAAGTCGGTAAAATTGACAATTACCCTTAAAAGTCTCCCGAACACACACATTGATTATTTAGATACATGCATGATACTGATTTTCTGGATTTCGCTTAAGTGTGCTGGCCTCTGTAAACAAGGGTTTTAAACACTACGAAATCCAATGAAAAATATTTTCCGGCACGAGTTAAAATTTGTGGAATGTGCGGTACTTGGTAAAAATGTGTTTGCCAGCAAAAGAGTCAGAATACTCGCTGAACAATAAGTTGTCATGAGAAGTACTAAAACGTTGATTTTTTTTTCATTTAAGAGAGTTGTGCTGTGCACAATGTAATCTATAATTATGCATAAATTTTGCTGAATAGATTTTTCATTTTAAAACTAAATTCAAAATAAAATTTAAGTTATTTATGATGTGTTGCTGACAGATAAAATATCGATTTATACACGAATAAAGTATCAGTAAACAATTATGCATAATAATTATGGTAATTGGCGTTATTTTTAGATTTCAGGAAGTTAACTTCAAAAAAATTAGACCCAAAAATTATATTTTTTACTTTTTGGGTTCTTTGTATCTTCAAATCTTGGGTTCTAAGTTTTAATCATCAGGAATTGCATAGTAATAAATTGCAGTATAGCGGTAATTTTGCGGTTAACTGCAACTGGTTGTGGTCAGGACGGCTGTGGTTGTGGTTGTTCTATTTTAAAAAAGGCGCGGTAATAGAAGTTTAGACAGTGTATTATTTAACTTTATAGTTAATACCACACAATGCTCTAATAGATACATAATTACCATCATTATTATGCATAAGAGTTGCATACTAGAATATAAATCTGTATTTTGTTTGTCAGGAACTCACCATAATGACTTAATAAATTTTTTATGAACGTAGTTTTAAAATGAAAAACCTATTCAGCGACATTTATGCATATAGATTAATATTGTGTACATTTTAAAAAAATCAACGTTACTCTTTAATAATTAACACGCATATGGTTCGCAAAAATGCATGCACAATTTGTACAGTGAATATTATAAATATTTTGGTGGCATGGATTTCTTTAAAAGTGGAAGCCAGAATATTTGCAAATTAAATTTGCATTCAAAATTGTGGCTTACCATTTAACAACATCCCATGAGGTGTTTAAATATGATAACGGGACAATCTAACCCGGATTTCACAAAAATGATTCCAATTTATTGAGCTTTTATTAAAAATCTACCAGCGTAGTTAAAAATCAGGTGCTTGATATCTCTACCCCTATATCTATGTTAAGAGGCTGCAATAAATTACAAACATCAGACGAAAGGTTTTAAAGCAAATCGCGAAATTCCTTTGCAAAACATGCATGCATCATGAGGGGCCCCATAAAAGGAATACGCTTTTCGGCGTTCCATTGCGCATAGACAAATTTTTTCTTATATAAGCTTTTAAAGCACAAAAAGTTCTAACTAAAACCACTGACAGCTGTTCTGTGCTCTAAACATGCTGGCAACAAAACAGTTTTTTCCCCCTCCTGAAAAATTAAAGTTTTGCATTTTGCGCAACTTCTGCGCGTCGACCAAAAAAAGTTGTGCAACATCGACGGGTAGACCAAACAAAGTTGCGCAGCTTCGACGGGTGGACCAAAATAAGTTATGCACTTTTTGCGGGACCAGGACGAAGTAGTGCTCTTCACATATAAAAATACTCATTATGCAGCTGGGCTCGGAGAGAGAAGCAAGCTGAACAAAAGACCGCACCAACATACACGCGTTCGTTATTGGATTTCAATGTGTGCGTATCTAAGGATCGAAGTTAGTTATCTCTTAATTAGAGTTTGCTGTGAGTGCGCAGGAAATCAAACAATGCGGTAACGTCAGACTCGCTTGGAATAACGAGTCGATGATTCAATTGATCAGAAAGAAAAGCAGAGGGCGTTATTGTATTATACTCTTTATTTGGAGAAGAACTAATTTATTCTATATAGTTAAAAGATTTTGTCATTTCTTAGATATTTTATGTATGTATTTTTAATTGCAACATTTCGAAGCAGTTCCATGGCTGCTCACCCCACCAACAATTTAATGAATTGCACCCATGATTCCAATGCATTGGTAAACCTATGTTACTTGTGTTTACTCGTATGTTCAAGCTAATTTTCTTCATTAAAAACGTTTAATTGCTGGCCAATTCAGTAAAATAAAACAGTGAAATTACAGTTAATTTTTGGTCTCATTTGATGATTTCGCAAAAAGTTAATATATAATTCTTCAAGCGCAGTCATCCTTTACTGACAAAAACTACATATTAATCACCGAAAAAATCATTAGCGGCTAATGAGCTTTTCGCAGCTCAATAGGAAATTTGTTGCCTTCGCAGCGCTTGCCTCTGATTCCGTCCGTCAGATTGGGCGTGAGGAATTCATCTGCTGCGTGGGTTCAATTAAAATTTCGAGCCCCCTGCTAGGTGCGGCGAACACCCTCATGTCGGCTGGCGGGCACCCCCATCTGGAAGCAAGCCTTGGCGTGAAAATTTAAAGCCGCGTCCGCCCGCCCCCCGCCGGCTCACGTAAGCTGGATAAATTGGCCTGTTGCAGCGATCAGATGCAATTTGTTGTAATTTAAAAATTCAAAGCCACGCGCGATACGCACAAACAGGAGCAGCCAATTTTATGATACCAGCAGAATTCGTGATTGGGGTGGCGAGAAATTTAAATGAGTTCGACGCGGGCAGGAAATTTGTTTTGATTGCTGTTTGCCAGGCTGAGTTGCTTTGATGCGGCTACAGCTGAGTGCATTTCACTTCTATATTGATGAGGCACTTGTCTTGAGACTTTTCAAACAAATGAAAATTACAAAATCCACTTAATTTTATTGATTGGGAAATTAATATGTTGATGAAAAACATTTTTAATCAAAACGATCAAATACATTGCTTCATTACAAATATGATTTCAGCAACCAATTTAAAAAATAAATTCGTTAAAAACTTGTGACAAGTGAATTGTTTGATTGAATTAATGTCAAAGGGGAAATAGCGTAATTGTGTAAAATATAACCTTAAATTGTAATGCGTTGGAAAATATTTACAAATTCAGATCGTGTATAAGTTTGTTTCCAAATATCGATGGGAAATGAATTTCTTACTAATCTGACCTGGGCGGTATAGCATGAAGTGTATATCATTTTAAGTGACTCTTGCAATTTTCTCTCAATTGGCACTAACGAATGGATTTGGAAAGGGCGTGCATTTTAAAACTCACCCATAAATGAACACGATAAAGAAAGAGAAGGACGAGTCTTGCGCTTGATGATATGTTTGCAGTACTGAGGAGAAAAATTACACCGAACGAGCTATTCGTGCCTGGCGGCCGGAGGCAGGTAAAAATTATTCCAGGCCCCGAGCTGATTCACTCTCGTCAGGCGCGCACGTTGCAATTAAAACGTAGTTAGCTCTCGATTTGAGCGGGCCAGCAGCACGCAAAGATTATTGTTATTATTGCTGCCCGGTCGGCCGGCTACTCGCCTTTCTCAATTAAGCGTCGTAATGCGCGCATTTTTCGCTCGACGACCCGAAAGACGTCCATAGGCTATTTTTACTGACGCTTATTAGCACGTTTTTCTTTCTGTTTTCTGGTGATCTGCGAATTGCTAGCGGATAGAGATTATATAATATAACGATCTCGTTCCACGAAACTGGGTATTTAGACACAAAATATTTTCCCTGATATGGCTTTGTAGGGACAAAAATTAATTTTTCCACGAGAAAATTATACAGTTGACAGGTAAAAAATGTACACGTATCTCTAATTTGATAATTTGAACATGTGATGGTTAATTATAAATCAATTTATACTTTTGAGGATGATAACTAGATGAAAAAAATATTTGAAGATTATACGGCATAACCAAGTTGGATTGATTTCATCTCCCTCTTTTTAAGTTTATATTGTGTTTCCCCAGTTTTTTCACCACTTCATTAGCGCTTTCCCGGCGGCGGCGGCGGCGGCAGCAGGGACGCCTGCTGAATAAAGCAGTCGTGAGTTTTGAGCGGTACAAGGCAACAATACGCTCCTTAATTCAATAATGCTGGCGCGGGAAGAGCAGCTCGACACTTGTGTCTTGCAGCAATGTGCCTCTGCGCCATTATCAGGCAGGAAAGCGCGCGCCTCTTTCCCTGTCTGCTATGCACAGACCGCACAAAGGACGGCGGAGCGACGATTCAATTTAAATGTGAATGAGCCAACAATACACCGCCGATGATAAAGTGATATTAATGGATGTTTAATGAGAAATATGCACTGCATCGACAATAAGCGTGGAAAGCCGCAGAGATAATGAGGAAGGGTTCATCGACTCTCTGCCGCCCACGAAATTCAATACGGCAGACCATATGGACAAATGAATATCATCACTCTGTGGCATTAATTTCGTCTGATAATCTGGCTTTAATGCAAAACTATGACCATTGTTTCAAACAACTCTTGAACTTTCTATTAATTTGATTTTTTAATAATTTATATCCTTTAGATGAAAAGCCTTCAAAAAATTTAATATAATTTCGAGAACAATTTCTTGTTCGAGATTTTATTCCATTAATTATAATATGAAGCTATATTATTGAGTGAATTACCAGCCATAAATCTCGATAATATTCCAGCATAATTTTAAATTCATTAGATACCAGTCTTACATAAATTGAAGCTCATTTTCCTTAGATTTTCAATGATTTTGAACAATTTAAATTTACAGAAGAAAGATTCCAGCGACTTTTTTGTGCTTAATTTGATTATAATGTATTAAATTGTAAACTGAGTGACAATGATATAGTAGGATTGGATAAAAATATTAAATTGTATTCGAACAAAATCGAATTGAAATAATCCAAAATCACCTTATTGCGATGCTCTTTTCCTGCCCTCAAGTTTCTGAAGAAAGAGAAAAAATAAACGAGAAAAGCAAATGAAAGCCGATCCTGAGTGGTCGGGCTCGATGTCAGCGTGCGTATCAGCCGCGATCGAGAGCGAGGACGCGATATTATTATTACTATTGCCATGGGGCGTGCAACTGGATCTTTTCCAGCAGTTTTCATTGTGTTACGACATACACTGTAGCAGTCATTTTTCCCATTCTCTCTCCCTTTTCTGCTCTTTCATTTTCCCAGCGACGACAAAAGATATGATGTGGGTGGCAGCCACTATTGCACTGCGGGATTGAAACCATTGCGGAAAGGGACTCGGGATCGATTGTGGCTGGCAGATTATTAAAAAAGCCAGGGGAATCAATCAGATCACCTTTTATCTGCGCAAAATAGCGCAATTGCAATGCTAGATTTAAAATTTTCTGCCATCTATTCAGTCGCCAATCGAATTCAATTTTGCTTCTGATTGTAACCTGAATATTAAGCCGTAATGCGCGCTTCATGTACAATAAAATCAATTAATGCCATCCCGAGGGATAATTAATGCAAACAATAGCAGCTAATATAATTTGGCACAGTTTAATTGGAACCGCAGTTTCCATATCACGAGTGTGTCAGCCCTGAAAACTATTTCCACGCGCAATGAAGAAATAACACTGTCCGCTGCTTGTTTATGCAAATGCAGCTTAATAATTAATATTGCGCAAAAGCATTTGCGAGCGAACGAGCGTCAAACTCAGGTGCCGATAATGAGATGCGCTGCCACTGCCGCTCCATTGGTCGACAACATGGTCCACTTATTGGGCACCGGCCTTTGCGGAGTGCATTTGCCTGATCGTTAATCACCACGCGTTAGTTACGCGTGAACCCGCTTTAGACAGGTGGACCCAAAATATCAAATAATCAAAATATAATTGTTGCCACAGTCAAAACAATTATGAAAGTTGATATCAATTCAGCTTATCAGCATCACAGATAATCTCGTGTAGAGCTAAATCAACTCAAATACTTTAATATTGCATTTTAAAAATATCCTAATTCTTTTTGTCACGGTCATATAAAATGATTAAAGTTTTAGAAAATTCTAACAATACCAAAATATTAGCAGAAAATATGCTGTCTAAAATTTGATGCTGAGGTGAGCGGCAACTGGGTAGTGGACCACACGTGGAATGATATGCGCGAGTGTCGGTGGCGATGAGTAATGCTTGATTTAATGCATTTTAGTTGCCCTGCCGGCCGTCCATTCTCATATTTATGCGCGCGTGCCGCGGCGCGGAACACGACGTTTGTTTGCGTCGGTCGGTCAGCCGCGCGTCGTGTGTCTGTTGCGGTGAATTACGAGCGAACACACTCAGCCAGCGGTGAAATGACCGCACCGGCCGACCTGCCTATCCCTCGCCCACTTACCTGCGTAGGCTAATTTCCATTTTCGCATATGGATTCGCACAAGCCGCGCAGCCGACGACGGCACTCGTCGTTCTCATGCAATTATCTAGTTGCAGCGCTGGCAAATCGAGGGAGGTTCAAATGGCTCTGCGCACTTTCATCTGCGGCAAAGGGCTGTAACCCCCATAGATATTTTCAATGTTCGTTTCTCGTCTGTTTAGCTCTGCCTCTAAAAATTTCAATTTTACTTCACTAGTTACAATATCAATTGTACTTTAGAAATTTCATCTATAAAAACCACAAATCAGGAGCAAATTTACCTGTTTTTTAATTTATTGTTGGATAGCTTAGGAAAGAGTTAACCTAATAATTTACTTTACACTACATGTTAAAAAATTGAAATTAAACTCGATTTATTATCTCATATCAAATTTTTAAATTATATTTAGAACACACGATTTTAATTATTTTTGAAATTGGTTATAAGTTCCGGTGCACAGCAGATCTATTTAAAAATTAAATAAATTGTAATTAAGATAAGATTCTGGAAAATGTTAGCTATAATTGTGTCTTATGAAGATCTGACAACAAAAGTTCGTTTTTTTCTAGAGTAGGATTACCGAGATAAATAAACATAGCTATGCAACCCCTCCGCACCATTTTAGTGAGCGGAAAGCTAATTGTCTGCAATTCAACGCGGAGTGCGAATCATCCAATTTGGTGAAAAAACAAAACTAGCCGTCGCAATAATTAATGTGACCGTACGTGCGTGTATCAGCACAAAGCTTTGATAATTACAAACTAAACGCGAGAGAAAAGGCAGCACACACACACATTTGAACGCCGCTCGTCGCAATCCATCATTTTACAAAACGCAAATGCGCAGAGGCTTCAAATTAAATTCGCCGCGCCCACTCGGCTAATTTGCGATGTGAGGGAATGCAGACGGCGCGTGCCCTTGCATGTGACTAATCAATGTGCCCGCGAATAATATAGGAATAAAGCTCGTGCTTTGAAACACGGCGCAAACCACCACTGGGCTAAAAATTAGCTTTGTCAGCACTTCTGTGCATGTTATTGAAATTAGCGCGACAATTTCTATTCCAGTTTATACTGATTGTGGTAAATTCAGTTTGCATAAATTTCTCTGTAAAGTTGAACAGTGTAAATATAAGCATCGAAAATTTCACCTTATGCAATTGCAGCAACTGTGAAACGCAATTTTCACTTCGAAATTAATTTTGCGCGTCAACATTTGTTAAATTAGAAACTAAACTGTGCACTTGAAACGTGGAATACAAATTGTATCATTGTCCCCCCTTTTCAATTTGCTCTCGCGCCTTTGATTGAACAGAAAGTTTAATTCGAGAGCGCTCTCGAGTTGATTTGAATAGCCTCCCCCTGGCAGCCCCCAATATCAATCTGCTATGGTGACAAATTCGAGTCTACTGGCGCATGCACGAAACGCATCTCAAGAGAAAGACCAATTAGGTTCGCGCTTTAATTACTCGCTACAGGGAATGAACGGTGATCGCACTTTGGGTGGGCCGCGTTGCAAACAACTGATCAGGGGAAGCAAATAGAAAACGAGTCAGTCTGATGGTGGTATAGGGCTTCCGAGAAGATGAGACTGTAAATAGGGTTGCAAACAAAGTTAAAGCTATAGGGGGTGATTTTTGTGGTCTCTTGGCCATAAAGTACTTTTAATATTTCAAACTGCTACTAGGATTATTGTTGGTAGCAATACTAATGCGAGGAATAACTTGTATGGTCCAATAAAGCTTTGAAATTTTTCTGTTCGCTTGGAAAATCAGCAAAATTACATTTTTGCTGCATTTACAGCTTTCTGATATAAAGTTTGTTTGGTGTTAAATTTTTAAAACAATAAATGGGAGGTGGTATTTAAAAAAAACCTTCGATCTCTGCCAATGTTGTGCGTAATGGAGAAATCAATCAAACGCATTCAATCAGTACGCAATGCCCTAGAGACAATACGCTTTTTTACCTTGCTCTCTTGTAGTTTCATTAGCCGCGTTCCCAAAACACGCTCGGCTGCGTCTTGTAGAGGGCGCACGTGTCCATGGCCATACTTTGTGAGCACGGAGAGACACACGCACGGTCGCAGTTCATGTGTACATCATCAACTCGATGAAATTCCTTTTGATCTTTTTTCTGCTGTGCACTTGCTGTGTACACAATGGAGAAAACAACCCCGGCGGCGACGGGGTTCAACCCCTGGTCGAGGGTTGCATCCTGATGTTGACGATGCGGTGTGCTGGCTGCTGTGGGGGTGGATGAAATAGTACGCGCCAGACGCAATTAGATGCTTTGTAATGAAGAATTGACAAAAAAAATCTGGATGCTTTGAAACAAAGGGGTGCACGTGTTTCGGGGGGAAAATGTGTTTTTTGACACACCTCGCGGTAACAAACATTTTTGGCGTCATGTCAAAGTACATTTTTCGCTCTTTGTAAACTGAAAAAGGAGTTTGTAGGATAATTTTTTTGTTAGCTTATGATCCATACTAAGCCTTGGACTAAAGACTCAACGGGAGTTGAATTTTTTCAACAAATTTTCCCGCTTAAAAAGTGCAGGGTTTACGTTAACATAGTATTAGTTATGACTAATTTTAAATTTAATCATATATCCAACTAATTATATACCATTTAAAGTTTTGATTGATTCTAGACGGTGATATAGCTAAACAAAATAAATTGTAATTTTTGCTAAATTTGTACTGTCGCAAAATAATCAGTCACAGTAAATTAATGCTTCAATGATCAGATCAATCAAATGCAAATTATACTTCTGATAAACAAGTTGTTAAAGGCCCTGTCCAGGCAGGAGGACAATGCTGGTATAATCTCAGAGAAAAATAAAGCAAAGGAAGACACATACGCCTTGCATAGGGAGGAAAACTGTGCCGCAGAGCAGTCATTCAGTGCGGGTAGCATCTCGTTTCACACTTTCCCGTTGTGAATGTCACACATTTTTGCAGAGATCGTTTCTAGCAAGCGGCTAGTGCAGCCTAGGATGCAACGGGTCATCGCTGTGGTGCACACACCCCAGGGATATTCGCATCGTAGTCTGTCGCTCCTGCGAGGCTCTTTTTGAAGAGCCGAGATCAGAGATTTTTCTTTATTTTATATTTGTTGGCATGAAAGAGAATATATAACATTTTTGGAGCACTTAGAAGAAAGGAAACGAGTTACAGTGATAATCCAGAACAGATTCTCTAACGGAAACGGTGCACCTAACACTTACAAATCATCCCGTGAAGGACGCATTTTTTCCATTAGGCCTACCCGCCCTATTAATACATTCTTTGAAAACCGCAGCTTTTCAAGCACACTCGCGCGCACTCGTTAATAAATTGTACGACTGCATCGCTCGTCGTCAGTCGGCGTCTTGGGGACCGAGATGCATTTTTGATGAATGAAGGTGTCATATTTGGGCTGCATGTGGCACTCCGAGGGGGCGAGTTTCCCTACGGAAGACGCACTTTCTTGCGCTCAGTCGGGGAGCGCCAGCAACAACTGCTATATATGTGATACTGTTTTATTATATATGAGGTGCACGCACTGCAGCCTACGACTGCGTTCGCAACGGCTGCTCCTGCGTGAGCAGAAACAACTGCAATGTAAACCAATAAGTTGCCGAGGTGCAACATGCGTGGCGACAAATTTTAAGCGAGATGTAGAGAGAGAGAGAGAGAGAGAGAGAGAGAGAGAGAGAGAGAGAGAGAGAGAGAGAGAGAGAGGGAGAGAGAGAGAAATTTTAGGGTGCACGCAACTGAGTCGTCTCCCACGCAATGCGGACAAAACGTGGATGAGCCACTCGACACTATGTCGTTGGGGATGGATACTTTGCGAAAGGGGAGACGTGCAAATAAGGATAACTATATTACAAAGAAAATTTAACAACATAGACGTGTAAAAATAACTTACTTTGTGCTGATATCTTTAGTTTTGAAATTAATAACAGGTATCAACTCATCTAAACTGCAATATCTGCTAACAGCTTTATAAATCTGTGAACGAACACAGTTGACTATGGTAAAAATATTCTGGAAAATGACTCAAGAGCTAAGAATTTTAAGTCTCTTATATTTCTAGCTAATTACTCAGTTTGATTTATATTAATTTTTGCGCTCAATCTTTTAAAAAGTATAATTCTATGCGATTTATGATTGTACTAGCTTACGACTCATAAAATATAAACTACTCCCATGTTTTCCAAAGAAATACTGTTAAAAAATAACATCAGAATTTCAATTTTAATGTAAACCCCAGCGAAAGCAGATTTCTTCTCGGCACACATGTGACAACTCCAGACCCCAAAATGTCCCCAGAGAGTCCGTCGGCTGAAATTCGTGAAGCGACAGACGCGTGTATGAGCAGTCAGTGGTACGCGTGTTGGTCGTGATGTGTACTCGCTGCGCGTATTTCATTAGTGCATTAGTCGGCAGTTTGTTATCTGCGTCAGGGCTGAAACAACAGGCGCGCGCGAGCCAAGAATAGAGCGGCAAAAAGGCGACCGAGTAATGGAGCCGTCTCAAAGGACTTGGGTACGATGATGATAGATCGGTGACAAATGGGCCCTCGTGTGCACACCACGCGCAACACACCACTCACGCACAAAATATTCGGTTTCAAGCGCAAACGGAAAAGGCTTGATGGCGATTAGCCCAGCAGAAAAGGAGCAAGAACGATTGACGAAAGACATTTAGGTAATTTGGTGGCCAAATTTAGATTCAGCCAACTTAACGCAGATGACTTCACAAAATGGCATTTTCAAAGCAAACGTTTTCAGTTTGCCTTTTCACATTCTTAGAAATTCAGAAAGCGTTTTATTTGTTTATATTTTGTATGGAAAAACCTGATAAATCAACTTCAACCTCTGCAACATTAAGCAATGTCTGTATTTGAGGAGGATCATATGTAGAGCTGGAAGTCAACAAAACTTGGATTATTTGCAAAGTCAAGAAGAAGAAGAATTCAATCCTGAGCAAAAAGTGAGCTATAAGCACTCTACGCTAGCATATCAAAACAAATTTTTCACGCACCAAACTAGGAGTGAGACAAAAACCCGTGAACTTGCAAATGGTTTTTCTCAAAGTAAAAAATCGGAGAAAAGCGTCGATAAGCGCGTAGAATCCGCTGTGTCATAATTCACCCGCTGAAAGGGATGAATAAAGGCAACAAACGCGCAGCAATTTTCTTTGTCCAATACATCATTTTTTGCTGAATAAGCTTATAAATTTTTGACGTGGTGAACACTTTTGGTTGCTGCTCTGTTGCCTTTTCTCTCTCCTTGCAGCTTTTGCTTCTTTGCTCATCACCAGAGAGGATGATTGTCATTTGTCATGTCTGACAGAAATTTCGGCTTAGCTAAAAAAAACGTGCCAAACCGTCACCACGGCCTTATCTGCGCTTGTTTCGCCTGTTGCCAATACAAGACTCGCCGCACAGCTCTGCGATGATTTTTCCTTTTTATTTATAAACTCTGCATCGAATATTGTGACGAGGAAAAAATGAATTCTCCACAAATAGTATTTCCGATTTGTCTCCGACTTTTTTAGTCAGACCAAAGTCACAGTCTTGTCGGTTAATCCGCTTAAATTTATTTTCTAATCACTTTAATATTTGAAGTTGTGTATTAAGCAAGCATGCAGCTGGGCATGATGTTTTCCGGATCTGGTAAATTTTTCTGTCCTTTTCAACCACTTAATTTTAAGCGCTCCAAACTCCCACTCCTCGCAGTTGACAAAAATAATTTTTAAAAAGAGGGAATGTTCCATTAGCTCTTTACCTAAATGAAGGCCTTTGAAGCTGAAACAAAATTTATGACTGACTGGTAGGTAAAAAGAATCTTCATATTTATTTTCAGGACAACAAATTACAAAACGGATCACATTTGGCGACGGGGTGCGTTTGAATTTTTAATTAAAAAGTCCATTACTCACAAGCTAGTATATTTTTCAAAGGCGCAGTTTTCGTCCCCTAGGGACGTTTTTAGGGGTGTGATATATAGACGTATCCTCACTCACTCTCTCGTCGATCTTTTTCTGCAGGTGAAGAAAGAGCCGGAATGCGTCGAGAGCTGGTCGTTTGTATCTCAGCTCGCTATTTTTATGAGCATTGCATGGCCAACACTTTTAAGCAGACGACGAGTGAACGGAGTGAACACCAAGATCGCGTACAAATAACGCACGAGGCAAAAAACAAGCTCTAACGCCGTGCCACCATTATAAAGCGGCAACAAATATAAAAAATTATGCTCGGAAATTGGAGGCAATCGCTACGGGACCCGCTTCACTGTTGGCAAAATTGACAGTGGGAGAGATCCATATATGTGCATGCACTGAAAACATATTCCAAAGTTGGGTGAGCTAATGACGTGCTCGATTTGAATTTCCTTTTGATCTGCGCACGGTTTGTTTGAACAACAGCCAAACAGAAGCACAACCAGCAAATCACAAAGGTGGGCGGCGAGTGCATGTTTGATGCGAAATACGCGCGTGATTATAATTATTGCTTTCATGGCGGCTCAGCGTCGCTCGTGCTGAACCAGTCGATACACGTCGAACTTTTTAGCCTGTGGACCGATTCAAACATGTCAATCCCGCAAGGGTGAGATATAAGCTAAAATTACGAAACAAACCAAATTTAATGATCTCTTTGTTCTATTTGATTAAACAAAAAAGTGCGTTTTAACTTAGTTTGGTGTGAAAATCAAATATTGTTTTTCAATTTTTCAGTGGTATGAAAAATTTTAATGTGTATTTTGTCATTTCACCTCGTTAATAATATTGATATATGTGTACCATACAAACTAGCTCAATTTATTGGTTCTGTATTTGACCTGGTAACTGTTTTGTTGATAAATTATTTCCAAAAAAAGGCCTAATGTAACATTTATTCAATCTTTTTTAAATCATATACTCAAATTGGTTTTAGATGATTTCATTTAAATAATGTTTTTATAGTATCAAGCAATTAATCACAAAAACATATTTTATATACATATAAAATATTTTCTCCTTTTTCCAAACATTGAGTTGATGCGTCACTCCCTCAAATAAATCCATTAGCTCCGGGTTTGTGCACTATGTGTTCGCGAATGCGTCAATAGCATAGATAACGTCGGCCTGCCAATCAAAATTAGGCCGAAAGAAACTGATTTCTATGATTCAATTAACTTTTGGCTGGGAAAACGAGCAGACGCGGCGTGGCGCCCATTGTCAATCTGAAACCAATGAATGGATAATCTACGCAGAGCAAACCGATTCTGAATAATTGGATTGACAGCTAGCTGTCGCATGCTCGGCGGGCTTGCAGAGCTCGTCAGGCGCTCGCTAGTGTTTTGCCAACAGCAGCAGCAGTCGTGTGCGGTCGGCCCCAAAGCTCATCCCTGCGATTTCCAATCAGTCCGTCTCGTCCCCCGCGAAAAGCTGCAACAGCAACCCCTTGTCGCTGGCAATGCCACATACACATCGGTGGTGATTCATCCACCGAAATATATCAGTATATTTTTCGGCGCGGCAATCTTGCTGAGCTAGTAAATATTTATGAGGCGCGCAGACCACACAATTTGACAAGGGCAGCGAACATCTCGGACATTTGTTAATGAATTTAGTGCGGATTTCGGATCAAGGGGATATTTACTGGAAAGATCCCTACAAGCGGTGCAGTAAGTTCTGTTTCTTTATTTTTAGAGGGCCCGTTTTTGCGCTTCAAGTTGAATGTGAGCAGCGGTAGAAATAATTCCATCATCTGAAGTGCACCAGATGACCAGCGAATGTGAAAAATGGCTTTTATGTGCGAGGCAGATAAAAAAGCGGCACCAGTTAATTGCAAAGTTGGATCTGTACTAGCTGTCTGCGATAAATATAAAAACTGGACGCCGGAGATAAAATCGAGCCGGGGAAAGCCTATATTCTATAGTGCACAGCACTAATAAATGGGCCGGGGCCCTTGAAAAGAGGCTTTTTGTGCCATGGTGCATTTTGAACGAATCCAGATGGCTGGCAGACGAAGCCAATCGCCGCTTTGTCTGCAAACGACCGCGGACATGGGTTGATGATGCACACGCACACTTTTCCGCATCAAGCACTGCCGCCGCCGCCGCCGTCGGGGTTCTTGTTTATTTTCCGAGCCAAATTACGCTGAACAAAAGCCGACCAGGTATAAAGAGCGCCAAATGGAGAAAGCAAGTCTGTCAGACATTCAGGATTAAATTCTTCAACTGCGCTAGACCTACCTACTAAAACTATTGTGTGGCCCAGGGAAGTGTGAAAAGTACGGAACATGTTTAACATCCAGAAATTTCGAGAATTCATTGATCAGTCCTTACTCATAATGTTTGTTTTTTGACTCAAAATATGGTGAATGTGCACTAATAATATCATTTTTTTAAATTATGACCTTCAAACTAATGCATTTAAAAGATACATTTTATAGAGCCGTTAAAATATTGAGAATATTTGTTAAGAATTCCAATAGTTAAAATGCTGCGGGAACCAAAATGCAAATGAAAGATTAAGCTGTCTAGTATCTATAAAAATGTTTTTATTTTGAAGTGCTACATTATTAATTAGTACCATAAATTCTAAAAAGTTGAAAAAAAATATGAAAGTTAAATACAAAAATAGAATTAATTCATACAGTTAAATATAGTTTTTATCAAAAAAATTAAAACCTTTTTCCACGTTTCCATCTTGATGCATTGCCATTGTTGCACGGCCACGCATGCTGATTGTTAATGTACATGTTTCCCGAAACAGCCAAATTGGCATGACTCTGATGAATTTTGTATCATTTGGAGATGACGAAGCACTTCGCTCGCTCGTCTTCTTTGTGAGAGATTATATCTTTTTCTCGCCTCTCACAATCACAATTACGCATTAAGCAGCTTATTTTCCCATTCGCTGTGCGTAACAAATGCCCTGACTTCCATTTTCACTCTCCACCATCCCCAGATAATTTCTGACTCGTCCGAATCTTTCTATTCACAAAAGTGACTTACAAGAGCCCCATCGCTCTTAGGCCAGCAAATTGCACGAATTTACTCTTCACTTTCGGCCTCAAATTCTCGGAAGCGAAATCACCACAAAGTTGGTTTGAGCTTCAACTGCCGATCCAATCAAGCAAAGTGATCGCGTCGGCGGCAAAAATTCCTATCCGCCGAACAGACAAAGTTGAGCCTGTGCACAGTTGCAGGGTATTATGCGTTTGTGTGTGTACGTGCGAGTGCGGTTGCGGCCGAGGCGGTGGACGATGTGTTTTGAGGGTTGCCTGGCTGCCCTCGCAGGAGCAGAGCCCGCCGAGGGTGTGATGAGGTCAAGGGTGTTACACTCGGAGTAGTGCAATCACATAAAATATCCACCCCGACCAGGCAGTCCGCCCATTTCTGTGTACGGACACAATTCGTCTCGGCGCAGATCGCGCGCTGGATCTTTGAAAGCGACCGACGAACCCTACTCGCATTGTTTCAACCGCACTAATCCCTCGTGGGCTTCGCAGGGTTGCTTTTACAGGTCATTTTTGCCTTTTGATTCCTCTTTGTCAGTGTGTAATAGATTTTGTCAATTTGACAAAATTAATTAGCAAGGCATTTAGAAATAAATTTTGCACTTATTGCCGAAAAATTTTCTGAATGAAATTATCTTAATTAAGTCCCACAACAGATTTTTTCGCTGAAATCTGGTCAGGACCTAACTTTATGACGGTGAGGATGTCTCCCTCAACACTTTTTATTTTGTTATGGAGGTTTCAATTAGTTTTTTTGGTATTTTTAAAGACAGTTATTTTTTAATTGAAGATTTAATCTGTTAATTTTTTTCCTATGTTTTAGCAATTGATATCAATGAGCCATTTTTTACGTAAAATATTGCCAAATCAACTGTTCACTTTATTTTTTAAACGATACAAAGAACTGCAAAACAATATGCTTTAAAAATATCAATTTTAACTCTTGAGTAAAAAGTAGGCCCTAAAGTTTAACATTTCTTCCTCTTAAATGATAAAAATTCGTTTTCTGACGAGTTCATCAAAACGCCGTAATTTTTCAATCGGACTGGGACTTTTTAAAAAAAAATTAGTTTTTCGTGTTGCCTTTTGCTAATTGTTGCTTTTAGAGGTTGGAGAGAAAAAAACCGGGTTTTATTATATCTGAAATGACAAAAGACTAGTTATATATGGGAAAATATATGACAAAAATAATTAGTAAAAATATCAACTTTTTCCTCAAAGAAGCAACTTTAACTCCCAAGCTTGATTGGTATCATTAAAATTCCAGACATTAAATTATACAACGCTTCCAAATATTTCCATGAATGTGCTATACACCTGGAGACACAAAGTTCTGCCTTCATTTTTTCACCTCTCAGTGCGCATTTTTCGACGGTGAAGTTGATATATTTTTCAGCAGCATTTCCCCTTTTTCGAATTGTATTTATTGTTTTTACTCCTCATGCTCGTTGTGAAAGTTTCTCGAGTTTCAAGAGCGGCGTCCATCAGTTGTATACGTAAGCACACTGCGCCTGCCATATTATATTCAACTTTTCCTATTGAATAGCGTCTCGAGCCAATATTTGTTTGCAAACTTTTTATCCGAGGCGCACTGCTCTTGAGATCCGAGGCCGGCCAGACAAGGGCGCAAAATTCAGCTGCGGCAGAACGCTCTCCGCTCTAATGAAAACAAAAGTACTGGCTGAGTGAGAGAGGCCAGTTGATATATCGTGAGACGAACGCTGCTCCATTCATCCGTCTGATAAAATGCAGCCAGCCCAGCAGCATCAGAGGATTGAAAAGAAGCTTTCTTTCCTGCACCCGCTGGCCGCTGCTGCTGTGTGTATGAAATATATTGCGCCTGTTTTCCTGTTGGGCAGGAGGGAGGAGCACTCAATGAATTACTTCAATTACGTTTGGATCAATCAACTTTGCGAGAGAGAAAAAGGTGATGTCTGCTGACGGCAAACACTGCGGGGGATGTGAAAAATGGCTGTGGACCGCTCCGGAAGACCTTTTTATGCGAGGTCAGAAAATTGTGTGCGAGAATTTGCAATCAAATCAACTCTGCAATCTATAGATTATACAAAAATTTAGTTGGATCAATAATTAAAATAAATCGAGACGTCTTAAATTTACAAATGATTAAAAATGGAACAAGAGTTTTAAATGTAGAAAATCAATTTGATTTTCTTTGTCTTTGTCTATTATCCAGACCCAGTGTTGCACGTCCCTAGTACGTGATGGTTTTTTTCTGCACTTGAGGAAACCGAAAAATGTCTGCTGCCATTGCTTGCAATCTCTGGCCGCGGACAAAGAACGAGGCTGAAAATGAATTACGCGCGTCCGCGGCGTTGACAAATTTATTATAGTTCATCAGAGTGTGGAAGAAAAACGTGGTGCAGCAGGAAATCTCGAGGAGCTCTTTCAGACCAGCGGACCGAGCGAGCTATTTTCTTATCTGCAGAAAAACTAACTATTAATCAAATCAAATCGCTCAGTGAAAAAGCGGACCGCACACAAAAGCTCTCAGCTTTATTAAATTTGGGAGAGAAGGGCAAATGATTTTCTGTGTGTTTCTTTTCCATCCACTTGCGGCCGAACAAAGGAGCAAAAGAATAAGTGAGTAAGAACTCGACGGGCGTGCTTAATTCGATGAGTGCTAATCCTTTTGTTTGCGTTCGGCGCCACACAGAAAAGAAATATCTGAATAAAAATCTTGGCAGATTCAAAGAGACGGGCAAATAATTACATCAAGATTTCGAAGATTGGATCAAATCAAAGTCTTCATAAACTTGCAGCAAAAAAGCCTCGCGGATAACATTGTTTTTTCACCCCATGGAATGGCACGGGAACAAAATTATGAAATGTGTTTATATCTCCAAGGTCCTTTTCTCTGGTCCTGTCAGCTATAGTAATTTTCACACGTGTTTGATTGCACCAGGAGTATAGATGTCGCGTTGTGTGGGGTCCCAATTGCGGGCAACACCTGCTGGAGTAGCTCGTCTTACCCCAATTCACGTTCCCTTCCTTCTCTTTCAAGTGTCAGAGCATTCATCTAGAGGCTTATTAAGTGTTTTGATGTAAGATGACAGCCGCTCGCTTCTCATGCAAAACGCGCCTCTGTAAACATAATTAGCCCGAGTGTGTGTATGCGTGTGTGTGTGTTACAGAGCACAAAGGATAGCACGCGGCCAACATATTGTGCGCCAGATTATATGTAATTTGGCCTTCCTACTTATTCATCTCCAGCAAAGGGGTTAATCAGCCTAAATCAAAAAGCTCTGGCCAGAGTTTGCCGAATTGTTGGAATGGCAAATTAGCGATTAAGCAACTCATGAAATATGGAATCTCCTGTTAAGTTTTGCTGTAATATAATCCACCTTTTGATGTCAAATTTCGTTTGGGTAAAAAAGAAACAACAAAATAATCAGGCTCCTTTCTTTTCCGTGCAGATCGAATATAATTTATTTTAAAACTTAGTGTTGATTTCCCAAAACTAGAATATTGCCCGCAAAATGAAGTGATTGTTTAGTTTAGGTTTGGACTAGCCTGGAGGTGAAGGTTCTGCGTTGACAAGGGCTCCTTGCCATTCCCGGGCTGCACAGAGCACAAATATATTCCTCCTTGGAATGACACAAGCCGAGAGGAATAAGAAGCTTTACGCACGCTGAGAGGAGTGGAAGGGCTACTTTACGCCGGCTATTGTTTTCCTTGAAATCAGGCCTGCTTTGTCTTTGACGGACATATCCAAAAGCGGGCGTGTGGGCGGCTCAGTCACTCGCTTGTTTAATGAAGTTTGATGTTAATTAAAGCAAAAGCCGTCGAGTGGGTATGGCAGCAGGTTGCGAGTCATCGTAAGCCGCTTATCGAGCCCCATGTGTCCTCCTTTGATTTCAAACTAATCAAAAGTTGACGGCAAAATCCGGCAGCGACCGACATCTTAAAGTTTCCAAGAAAATTCATCGCCAAGATTTTTTTTACAAAATCGCAACTCAGAGTGCACATTTCCGTGTGATAATAAGCAGGATTTTATACTTGACATGCGTCTCTCTGAAGCCTTTTGGACCGATTGAGGAGGGAGGGAAAAGCGGCGAAAAGCAATTCTGATTTAATTTAGCGTTTAGCGTGTATTAAGCCAGGGCCATAAAAATAAATTGGAAATGCGGAGTGGGTGGGCGGGTGTGCTTTATTTGTGTAATGAAGAGGCAAACGCATTCGCCATTTCTCAGAGTTATAAATGATTCACATCGCTGGCTTAGTAAATCCTTTAATTTGCTGAAGCTGCGCGGACCCCCAGCACCGAGTTCTTATCTCCTTGCTGTTTCTGAGATTACATAAAGAGAGAGCATGCGGTTGTGTGCGGGGGGTGGTTTTCCATCACAGGGTGGGCGTGATGCGTCGGAAGGGGTGAGTCATACAGTTCAATGGCAAATACCGTAACTTAACATCAAAAAGCAGAAAATTCGGAAAGGAAGGGATGCCATCTTTTCTCTCAACTAAGAATGTGGAAATCGAAAAATATTTCGTACAATGTTGCATAATTAGCATCAAATAAAGCTTTCATATGAGTCAATGGTTCTATTTGGGGAAAATCCGGAAGAAATTTTTGGAAAACTATGGCTTATATATGGCTTATACAAGATGCAATAGAAAACATTTTAAATATAGTTTATCGTGATTTATTTGTTGAAAAAGTTCAGAGAAGAAAAAGCACTTAACTTAATTTTTAGCACAAAACAAATATTTTGTATATTGTGACTGTTCATTATTTAGATATTCCTGCAGAAATACGTATTACTTAAATTTATATATGAAATATCAATGGCTCGAACGAAAAAAGTAAGAACTAAAAATTCTTGCACCGAAAATATGAATTGCATCCACTAGCTGTTATCCAACTTGACGTTTGAGACGAACAATGGCGCCCCATATGAGCTTAGATGACTTAATATACGCAATCACTTTGCCATTAATTAGCGCGCGCCCCTCTATTTCGCCCTCCTCTGTCCATATACTGAGCTCGCAGAGATTGTTCAGCCATATATAATAGACGCTCTTTTATTTTGCGCGTCTCATCGCAGCAACTGAGAAATAAATCCTGTCTGTGCTGCCGAAATTAATTATTAACCGCGAATTATTGTCTGCAGCCGCGGCTGCAGCCTGCGGGGAAGTGTGAAAAATATTGCACATTAAATTTTCAACGAGGGTCTAAAATTAATATTCATTCTGTATACATGCGGATAGACCAAAAAGTGAAATGTTTAAATCTAAAATAATATCGTTAAATATTCTCAAAATTCAAGGTTTCTATTTTGACATGAAAAAATGCAATGGAAATAGATGATGAATAAGCATCAAAACACCTGATAGTCAGGTAGGCTGAAACAGCCTATAATCGATTTATTGTTTTTGACTTTGAATATAAGATTTAAATTTTATCTTGAATTCATGTTTAAGAATACTACAGTCGGGCTATAATTTTTATTCAAAAGTGCACTTATTGTCACATTAAATAATATGTCCTTTAGTTCGTTTTTAGAGATGCATTGAGAAAGGGAATTTGTAATTAACTAACAAAAACAAAATTACATAACTTTGCAGTTAATGACCTACTACTAGCAGACAGCAAAATCAGAAAATCACAGCTATGGGTAGGATTTTTTGTCTTCTTTATCTGAAACTCGACCCCTAAAATGCAGTGACTGATCTCAACAATTTCAACGGCATACTCTGAGTTCCTGATTTTATGCCGAACGCAAAAGAATTCAACGTCTATGCCCGCTAGGATACAAACAAAAATGTTGCCAATTTAATTCCTCCACTAACAATTGTTACTGTTGATATCGATAAACTTGAACATTGATATGTTAAAATCAAATCAGCTAGATATGATCTAGCTCGCATCATTTACTCACTGCCCGCTTGTCTGTAGCACGTTTGGCAAAGCTTATTAATAAAATTAATCTCTGGCTCGCATGTAACACAGCGCCCATGTGCCTCCCCGTGTCTAGCATGAGCACAAGTCGCCTGTTAGGCACGCACACAATGGCAGCAGGGGCGCAGATACATTGAATTTCATTATTTATTAGGCCGTGGTAATGAGTGCGCGGCACTGCGGGGATGAGCCGTGCAATTAATTTTCATCAATTATTCCTCGCCTCGCGCCGTCGACGCTGGAAAATTGACGGAGTCGTCGCTGCTCCGAAGGATTCCGCGCGCGGGTTTCGGTTGCCGACTGTGTGGCGGTGGCAGACGTGTTATTGGTTATTGTCTGGGAGGCTTGCATTACAAGGCAAACACGGAGAACGAGGTGGTCCTTTGTGAATGTCACTCCCCCGTTCCCCGTTTAATCCCATTTCAAGACGAAAGAGCGAGAGAGAGAGAGAGAGAGAGCGAGCACATAGCCGACTTTGTGATCTTTATTGCCTCTCCGCCAAAGTCGTCGCCGGCACAAAACTTTTGAGATGAGGACTCGAGACGCTTTGTTTGTAATCAATTTGTATCTGCCTTTTATTGCGCGCGCCAAGACGATCCGGCCAAGTCGGTCGGAAACTTACGAAATGAGGGTTTCAGCTTTTAGTTCTGCCAGAAGAATAGCGCTTTGAGCGTGAACGGGTTTTTCAATTCCTACCCGGCAAAGTAGAGGCAGGTGAAAGACTCAAAAGGATGCAAATCACTTATCACGAATCCTGCAATTTCCCCAATTACTTTTGCTCAACTGAGTAAAAACGGGAATCTTTCGCAACAGTAAACTCGAACCAATCTAAATTTAGAACGTACATGTATAAATAGATCTGTGAGAATGAAAACTAAATAACGCTGTGCTGGTTGCTCTACAAATTGAATGCCTTTCTTAAAGGCCAACTCTCGCAGGGCCTATGATATTGCACTTCTCGCGAGCCGCTATTTGCAACCCTGGGATTGAATTGCAAGCAAACCGCAGAAATTCATTCTGTCTGGCTCTGTTTAATCGCATTCGAAATCGCGTTATGCCATTCATACCCGGAGCTTCGCTGATTTGTCCGTGGATAAAACTAGCTCGCCTTACATTTGCAGTGCAAATCGCGCCAGCAGCCGCACAAACGGTAAATTGCATTTCCTCTGTGGAATCTGAAAGAGAGACCGCACGCGCGGGAACGATCGAGTTGAAGTAAAAAGTGGAACGATTCGCCCAGACACGAGCACTGGGGAGTCGTGAAGAATATGCTTTTAAGATCGTCTTATCTTCTCTCAGGTTTGGAACGAGCTGCGGAGCAATTGCTAAAGATGAAATCAGACTTCAGCTTTTAAACAAATTGTGTCGCTCAATATTTTGCCAGATTAACGAAGAATACTGTATTTATAATTTTAGCTCCAAGATATGATAAATATGGAGGATAAAAATAGAAAATAATACCTCGGAGAGCAGCGCATATTGAAAGCAACTGATAGGGAAGCAATTGTATTTTACAATACAATGTTCATGATATATTGTATTGTTGCCAGCCATGTTATCTAAAATAACAGCGGGCGTATTGCGTTACGTTTGAGCGGCACTGTGAAAGCAAACGCAGCTCCAGAGTTTGTTGTTCTGTGCTGTCTATTTTGTCGCAATCTGGGTCCAGCATCTCGTTGTGTGAGAGTACGGATACATGGAAACAGTATTATTACTATTTCGCATTTCCTCTTGTGACAAAAAAAAACAGATAAGATTTCTTTTCAACGCAGTAACAATCGCGTACGAAAGCGAGACGAGCTGATTTCAATTCCAAATCTCTAGACTGCCGCGTTGTTTACTTTTTTTGCCGAAACAATCCTTAACAATGGGATCCCGCTCTCTTGTTAGTGTGTTTCGAGTACGGACATCAATTCCCCTGCGTTGTCAGTATAAAATATCGTTCAGATCAAGCTCTTAAACTATGAGCGTCTCTAAATCATTACGCTCTGAGTTGCAAATAAATTTTGCAATCCTTAAGTTGATAAAAGCATGCTATTATAATAAAATAATTTAAAATTTAACAAATGATTCAAGTTTGTTATTAACAAGGGAAAAACTGAAATCTAAACTAAATAAAAAAAAACAAAAATTAAACGAAAAACACGCATTTTCTGGAAACCTTCCAACCCTACTATAACGATGTGCTCCTCATTCTCAAATATTGCCAACTATCCCCAATAATATTTAACAGACAGAGTAGAATACCTAACCTCTTAATTTTCATTCTTTCTTGTAAATGAATACTTTTCGTCTAAAAATAATTGTTTAATGTTTTAAAATATTAATTTTCCCGTAAGATTTCTTTCAATTTAAATTTACAATTTTTAATTTAATAATCTTTAGTTAAAACTATTTGGATTCCTTTTTTCTAGGATCAAAATGTGTGTCATTGGCAAACGCATTGAATAATGTATGGGCACTATGAGCGCATGTAGGCTCTTAGCGGAGCAGTTGATGGCTGTCGCGCTATTTAAATTTATATCGAAATTCAATGCAAATTCGATCTCCTAACGTGTGTCTTTTGTTCCTCGGTGGGGGCCATTAGAGGGAATAATATACGTTTGACAAACACCATTATTAAAATTTGGTCACAGATTGCGGCGGCCGATACCCGGGACTGCCGGCGAGGCAGGAGAATACGCGCGGCCTCATTATACACCCAAGGCTGGAGAGAGAGCACAAGAATAAGAAGAGCGCGCATATCAGTCGGAAAATCGGATGAGATTGCCTTTGAGAGGGAAAAAAAGAGAAATCGAAAAGAGCTTTTATTGATGGGGACAATAGCCGGATTTTATTCTGTTCAATCGCTTTTATTCCAAGACACTTGGAGTTTCATGCTAAAAATTTAAATTTTCACTGCACATTTTAGTCCGAGAGACTTTGGTTTAAAAATTTGTTCCATAATTGTTTAAAACTAAGGCTAGTCCAGTTTTTTAAATTTATTTTTTATAAAATGAGAATTTTGGTAACAAAATACATTGGTCCTACGAAAATGAAGAAAAATTAATCTGTACCAATTTATCTCTTCTCACCAGATGCTGGGTAATTCCCTTATTGCAAATAAATCGCGAAAACTCGTTTCCCTCATAAACGAATACAATGGGCTCACAAACACCATTGGAAGAAGGCAAGTACAAAAATGTCCACCTTAAGTAAAAAACCACCTTACTACTCTTAAGTTTAACATTAATTAGCTTCAGACACACGCATTATCAAGTAGTATTGGCAACAATTTTGAAAGATATTGGAGTTCAGGTTATTATAATTATCTCGTTCATGTCTTTGTCTATCACGCAGCACGATCCATATTAATAATTTGTTTCCTACAAGCGAGTATTGCTATATTGTTCTATATTTGTCACTTCGCGCAAGATGCTTGGAGCGTGTGGAAATAGTGCCGCGATGGTGCCCGAAAGTAATTTCCCGCGTGCAAATTGTTTCCTTCAGGTGCGCTTCTAACTTTGACGAATGAATAAATTATGGCTCCCACGTCGTCGGCGGCTGGTAATGTATAGCATCCAC
This sequence comes from Cloeon dipterum, assembly GCF_949628265.1. Classification (NCBI taxonomy): domain Eukaryota; kingdom Metazoa; phylum Arthropoda; class Insecta; order Ephemeroptera; family Baetidae; genus Cloeon; species Cloeon dipterum. The sequence goes on from NC_088786.1 coordinate 12,306,101, forward strand.
GCTGCGCATCAATTTATCCATAATACACGCGCTCGCACGCCAGTTGAAAACAAGTAAAGCGCGCGCGGCCAATTCTCGAGAGAGACGAGGCCCAAGTTTCAGTTTCGCAAACACCCAACCAGCCGACGAGATAACAAGCGGGAAAATTCAGACCGGCTTTCTTCTTGGAGCATGTCTAATTCGTCCCCTTCTATATCTCGTTCGCGCCAGCAAAGTTTAATTGTGACAAATATACATACACGCAGTTAATCCCTGAGGATGAATAATTCATTCTAGTGATGTGCGCCAAAACTCTCGATCCTTCCCCTGAAGACGGCAGACCCTTTCCTTTGATGCACCAAACTTTGCTAACTTCTTTGAGATAAAAAACGTCGATAAATTCCCCTCCGAGCTATGCGAGAAATTATTTGAAGCTGCCTGTGAAGTGCGGACAAATGACAGAGATGTTGTCTTCCTATAGAGTGGGTTTCTCTCGGCTTGTAATTGCAACTACAATTTCATTTTTTGCGTCCCACGCACTTTTATGCTCAATCAGAAATTTTCACTTTTTTGCGGAGTTAATTAAAAAAGGGTCCACGAGTTGAACCATTGTGCTCATCTCGTTCGCCCTCCCTTTTGAGCAACAGGAACTTTCACGCATTCACCGCAAACAAATGGAAACGTATTTTGATTTTCATTCGGTCGAACTAATTGCAACAAATGCGGGTCGGCCTGCCATCATTTTCTGTTTGATAAATTGCCCGAATGACAGCCGCTCTCTTTTTCTCTCTCTCCAACTGGAAAATAAAGAGAAGCCGCCTCTGGTTGTTGTTGCCGCCGCTGCTGCTGGTTTTATTTCCACGCTGCAGGAGGAACGAATTTCCATCGAATCTAATCGTCAGATCGCATCTGGGCTGCACTAACAAGAGGTGCATTCTCCCTCATATCACTGCGCGCTGGCCCTTTAGTGAGCTGCAATTCCATCGCTTATGCAGATAAACGTGCTGGCTGAAATACACCTGGGACCGCTTTTTCACCCGTTTCATTCACTGAACTCTGCGCTGCTTCTTTCAATGCCACGACAGGAAAATGATAATTTTTAAGGGAACCTTGTCTTTCACATTTTTACGGCAGTTAATGGGAACATTTTGCAGAGCCATGCAAATTGATATAATTAAGCATAAAAATCCTCCCTTTGAGGACTGAATTGAAAATATGTTTGCAGGAGACCCAAGACGCATAATTTCCACGTGCCCCTTAATGAGTCACATCCACTCTAACTTTATTGTGTCGGTGGAGGGAGAAGGATAATAATGCAAATGAGCGTTGGGTTTCTTTCGCCTGGCTGCAAACGAGAGCAGCTTTTTCTCCAGCGAACAGTATTTCGCAGCGCACTCGACGGCGGCTTTTCAGCTCTTCACGTGGTGTTGCAGGCGGGCAAGGTGGAAATTTAATTATTCCTGCTCACGGCAGCAATGTTACACATCTTATTCGAATTAAAATTCTCGTCGACGCCGCCGCCGCCGTCGCCGCAGAAAGGCAGCAAGCAGTCTCTCCTCTCGTCGTTATTATGCACGCAAAGTTCGTGAAAAGGAAGATGCATCCATCCACCCTCGTCGTGCTCTTCAAACCTCTGCAGACACAACCCTTCAGAGAGAGCAAACAAAAGCATCTCTTGCTCGCAACGCGTGTTCAGCTCCGATGCTACTTTTTTATTAGAACCGCATTAATTTTAATGAGCTGAAAAGAGAGCGTATACACAAAACTTGCAGGAGTTAAGTAAAGAAAAAGAATGAGCACCACTGTTTCATATTCTATACGTTGGCATACAAGCAATGAAAACTAAGAAAAAGTATTTTCTATAGATGACGTACGTCTGTAAGACTAAAAATATATGTTGCAAGAACGCAATAATTTCAAGCGTACAGTAAATTAAATTCTACTCGTCATTTCTGGTAAATTGAGTCGGTAAAACTCTTCTTGAATTTTAAGAAAATAAATTAATACAGACGCGAGTTAATCGTTAAATTAATTACAACTCTTCGTGTAAAAATTAAATAAGGATGGTCAGCTTTTAGTGAAAATTCTGAGAGGAAATATCAAATAACACGCTTTCTTACTGTACGGCAACTGTTTCCTTCTTAAATTATTACCCTACAAACGCTCATCTATGCGCATCTTAAAACTTAAAATGGCATTAACAAATTAATATAATTTGAAAATATTCCCTTCCTCGTCAAGTTCAATTTGGATAAATTCGGTAAGAAACTAATAATTAAAATGTAATATAATTCTCAAGTTTAATACATAATTATGAAAACTGGAATTTTGAAATATGTTGCTAAATCTCCCTAAATCTGCAAAACGTTCCCACCCTGATGAGTGGCTGCATTATATGCCTTCCCCCTTTGCATCGTCTAATGAAGCCCTCAACGACATGGTGGTGCTGCTGGAATTAGTGAGCAAGCAATCTACTTGGTGCACATATTGGCAAATTGTTGCAAGTCTATTAGTTTGCTGGCAAAGGAGGCACCTAATAATTTCATTAGATACGCGTGTAGCAGCAGCACCGCAAATTTGAGTTAATTCTCGATGAGTTTCTGAGGATTAGCTGAAGTGAATAAGAAACTGCAATGCAGATTCACTTCAAACTTTAGTTAAGTCTGATCAATTATTTATCCTTGGTTTATTTCAAGACAGTTCTTGGCTGCTAATCATTTTCACGCGATTAGGAATTTTTTAAACTGTATAAGCATTTTCCACTTCCAAACATGGAATTTATTTCAAGCAAACGAGGAGTGGGAGGAATAAAAGGATAAAGCAGAGTCTGGTTTCATTTGCATGCAATTATCGTGCGACATCTTTATTTGCCATGTTGCGAGAGTGAGCCGAAAGGGTATGAAATTTGCCGCACAAGCACACAGAGAGCATCATCATCATCATCATCACCAGCAAAGCAGGCTCGCCCTTAATGAAGACTATTAATATTAATCAAGGCGGAAAGGTGCATGTGCACACAGCACAGTGTGTGTGTGTATCTTCTCTCTGGCGGCGGCAGTCAGAAAAGAGGCCTTTCCACACGCGCGCGCATAATGAGAGTTGCGGAACATCTTCGCAAATGGATGGACGCGACAAAGACAGACACACGTTTGTTTGCACGTCTTGTATAGAAAATGTGTTCGCCCGCCGCCGCACCTTTTTTATACATGATGCGACACCCGTACGACAAATTGTCACCTCAACTCAAAGATAAGATGGGAAGAGATGATTAGAAGAAATGATGTACAAAGGATATTTGTAAGAGCTCGAGTAGGGAATTTCTCCAGCATTTTCATGTACAAAAATCACCAGTCAAGATAGATAAAAAATGTTTTTCATTTCAAGCAAAAAAGGTTTCATGGAAAACATCCTAATGAATATCTATCAACTGTCACCAGAGCAAAAAAAGCCAGTGATTGTTTAGACGGAAATAACTTGGTGCGTTGAAAGAAAACGGATATTGTTGTATTGGACAGGAAAATACAGTACAAACATACAGCCGTGTTTCATATGAAAATACAAGAGTTAATGCTGTAAAAAACAAATTGTTGTCTATGAATTTATTAAAAGGAGAATAATATGGTTTGCAAGTGAGATTTAAAACATTTGCAGGTTTTTTCAAAAACAATTTTTAGCACAGTTTAATTTTCTATATCATTTGCAATGACTACATTTTAATTTAAATCATAAATCCAAGTTCTCTTTACGAAGTTTCCAACAGCAAATATAATAATTGAAAGTATTTTAGAGGCGCAAGGACGATGATAATATTTATTCCTGGAAAATTTATTTCGTATAGGGAAATTTTTATTTGCAGAGATTTTCATCTAACAAATATTGAGGGGTGTCTTAACGAACACCACTCACTCTCAATTTACATTGTAAGTATTAAAGATTTGCGTGTCGAAAAACGAGAAAGGAATAACGAGGCAATGCAGAAAAGTGTGTTCACCATAACCTGCAGCAGAAAGGGGCAGGCGAAGAGTGAGTGAATCTTTTCCAGAGGCGAGTCGGTAAGCTGGTTCCATTACACATGAAGCTGCTTTTTTCCCTCAGCTCTAGCTGAGAGCCCAGCGTGTATGGCAGAGCAGAGAGCACAGTCGAAACTTATTTCAAATGCGAGCACTTTTCATTGAGAGAAGGGAGCGCAGGGTTTGAGAAAGTAAAACATCCAGCAGCCATAAGAGAATTCAGCGGCTCCAAAGGAATAGCCACTTCAGACGGAGCGCGCCACACTCTGAACACACACAAGATTTTTTGAATCTCTCTTTCTCTCTCTGCTCGGCTGTTTGCGAATATTCGTCAGGCGAACGGAAGTGTCCAACTTTTTTGCCCTCTAGTAACTCGTGATTTGCAGTGAGGGCAGAGAGCCGTGAATTTGGAAGTAGGACTCCAAAGGTCAGAGCAAAAAGACGAAGGTATTGATTTTTGATGATGAGTGTGGCAAAGAACAATTTAATTGAAGTTTGTAACCATATAGTTGTAAACAGTCATTGGAAAATGTAAGATAAATAAAATTTCTCGTTGTTTTGAATTCAATATCATATTCCATCAAGCGCGTTTTAATTTATTGATATTCCTGAATTAAACTAGCTAATTTTGGTATTGTTGATCAACAAAATTCACATATAGCTAAAAAGAATTGTATAAGTTTTTTTAGTTTCTTTCAATATGACAGACATTCAATGTAATTTGTGCCATTTCAAATCATTTGTGTACGTTTGAATGAAAGGAGAACCCAGAGAACCATTAAAAATATTTTTGTTAAAATCCAAAGCACAATCACATCACATCCACACACATAGTTTTTAGAAAAAATGAATGATTAACAAGCAATTAGATATATTTGTATTGAGTTCTACTCAATTGTCTGTTAGCTCTATCTCTTGGCGATTTATTATTTTCTTCGTGGCATCGTGTGGTAATGGAGAGCGGCGTCTGCGGTCATTTTTCATGCATCACCACCCTTGATGACGAATCCGGTGTCTGTTGCTGGAAGCGAGAGTGCAGATCGCGGGTGGGCTGTATTTCAACGCGAAATCCTTGGAGCGCCTTTCTTTATTTCATCCATTTTTCCCTCCATTGGCCGCGAACACAAGCGAGAGAAGCTGAGAAAGAAGTAAAGAAAGAAAGGAAAGAAGCAAATCCGGCAGGCACAATAAAACACCTCGGGCCGGTCGCGACGGACGAACGAGCATAATCCGGGTGGATTGTGCCAAACAACATCATATATCACGGACGGAAGGCTCATCCTCTTACAGGCGGCGGCGACCCAAGCTTCATCGTCTTAGCAAAAACAATATTTCTTACTTATTGCCGCTGACCGGTCGTTGCCGAAGAACTTTTGCTCGTCCTTTGTTGGCCACCGGGCATAAAAACCAAGATTTTCTCGCCGATCTTCTTTCCACCCGTGAACTAACAAAGCCCATTACCGGTGACGCAATGCTCGCGAAATTTTAATTTCGCATCCCTGCTCATTTCATAACTTTTTGGAGGAGGTCGCAGCCACAAAAGCGTAAAAATTTTATGTCAGAATGAGTTTAAAGAAATGTTTTTCCATTTTATATGATTATAAAAATAGGTAAATTTAATTGGAATAATTTAAGTTTTCGATGAGAATAAAATAGTAATTTGTCCATAAAAGTAGCACTTTATGAGAAAATTATTTTAAAACCAGAGAGATATTCTCGCCAAGTTATTCCTTTCCTCCCACTGACGCAATGCTCGCGAAATTCTAAATTTGACTCGGTTTTCCACCTCAAATTAGCCTAAGAGAGGTCTTCGGCGCGCATTGGAGTAGTTCCGCGTCTCTCTGAGCCACGTTTCGCAATTGAATAGGCTTTCAGACCGAGTCCATCCGTGCACTGCACACACACACACCAACTTGCAAACACACAAAAGGTACATTGCGACGCACAACCAACAACCACCACCCCGCCATTCGCGCAGTTGTTGCTCCAAGGAAGCAGCCAAGTTGCTCTGTATGTGGCTGCGTGGTTGTATACGTGCATGTCGTTTGCTCTCGACCTATTTGCAACCGACACACTAATATTAATGTGTGTGCGACATTCACTGCTCTCAACGGGCATTCTATTATACTGTATGGCTCTGCCGTTATATGTAAATGCATACATGCTTGTCTGTGAGTGACTGCGGCCTGCTGGATGTGCTTTGAGTCTGTGCCGCACGACGGGCTGCAAATTATAATTACACACGACAAGTGCATAATTTGTACTTGCTGCATGCGGCGTGTGAATATTAGGAAACCTGCTGCATCCAATTTGCGGTACACCACGCGCTGTCTTGCTGCCCGACCTCAAAGTTTGGCACTAAAATTGACCATTTAGGCCGGTATGGCTACTTCGCGGCTCCGTTTCGCCTGCTCAACCGAGAAGGTTTTCATTGCGTGCCACACAAAGTTTTAAAGAAAGCCGAAGTGAGAAATATATGTAAGCTTTCAAAAAGTAACATAATTTTTATAAAACTCGTTCAAATAATTGGTATTTAATAAAACTCATATTTTAAGTCCACAGCCTTTACTGATTGTGAGCTATATTTTCCAAATAATCTAAAACCACATCAATAAATCAATGTATAAAAAGAGGTTAGTTCTTTTGAAACTTTGTTTTAAAAGTTATCTTACAAGCGCGTAGGGATAACTTCAATTTAGAAATTATCTTTATTCATTCAACCGATTCACCCTTTTTTACCTTATGGACAGCTTTGACTGGGATACGAAAGTAGGGAATATTAATTTTTAATTTAATTTCAAGCCAGGATCAAATGTTGAAAAATGGTACTTTTCTCTTTTCCTTTCCTTCAGCGCGCCTTCTTGTTAAGCCACGGCAAGTTGTTCATCAAATTACAGGAGAAATTTATTGCCTGGCTTAACTTGGCGCGCACCGACACCAGATGCCACTAGGCGGCGATGGCTGCTCCTCGCTTTATCTCTCGCTCGAGTTAGACGTCGAGCAGCAGCAGCATTAAATCCGACAAGGAAAACGAGGCGACTCGAATTAAAACAAAACAAAAAACACGTTTCTTTCTCGTTGTTTATCTTTTCCTTCGTACCGTGCTTTTTACTCATTGCGTATTGTTGTTATAACCACGGCTTGTAGCTTTCAGTGAACAAGGTGCGCGCGTTTAAAACTTGAAAAGTCTTCCTTTTCCCTTTACAACATCTACTGCATGCTTTCCTCATAGTGGGTGCGAGTGCGAGCTATTAGCCTGCTGATGATTTCAGCCACCCAATTTTTTTTTGAATCGTGCTTCAAATGCTAAGAATGAAGGAAAAAATTTCATACTTGCTTATCACTGCTATTTTCCATTTTATGCGGAGCATATACACTGTCAAATTTTTGCATGAAAATCTGACCTTAGCATAAAAAATGATGGAAAATTGTCGCATTTTCCTATGAACGAACATACATTGTACCGGCGTAAAATATTACCAAACTATATGTGCTTTGATTTATGCGACTGGAGGCACAGCGAGAATCTTTTCCATTTTTTCGACATAAAAATGCAAACAGTATACCATTACTGTCAATTAAAATGAAACGAAATGAGCAGCTAAAAGCGCCGCAGCTGAAGCCGAAAACAAAATAATTTATTCAAAGGCAGGCTTGTTAGGAATGTGCTCCATAAATTATGGTGATCCGCCCCAGGTATCAAAATGGTGTGGCAGGCGAATGCACCGCAGCTGCACTAAATAAAAAAGCATAAAGTGGCACGCAGCCCCGCGCATTGCAGACCAGTATTATATATATTATAAATTCTGAATGCGCCTCTTCGCAACCAAATGAGTGAAAACGAAACTGAATCTTAAAATACGTTGCAAACTGCATTTCATTTTTTTAGTTAGATATAATGACTTCTGAAATTAATTCTGTTAAGTAACTATAGACACGAAATTAATATTTCAAAGTGAGCTATGCATAAATTTGTTGTAACTGTATATTTTACTATAATATTAATTTATCATGCATAAACTATTTGGCAAGCTTTTTATAAAATATTTTGTATATCGTTTAGTCAAAAACTGTCTCTCTGAAAAAGGATTTGTTGCGATTAACAAGAATCGCAAAACCACATTCTCATTTAAAGCACGCATCTTCCTCTCAGGTCTTAATCATATCTTTGTCAGCCTTAAATTCTTTTAGCCAGTTTCCCAGCCGTAAATCAACGAATCTTGCAGTGGAACAGCGAACGGGGATGAGAATCTGTGAAGCACCGCAGCACGCGCGGGCACCCGGGAGACGAGCAGCGTGGCCAGCACGCAGATACAAAATATATATTATATACAACAGAGAATTTTCTCCCATTAAGCGGGTTGGAGCTGATTGTTATTTTATGAAAATTTCTGCCGCGCGCGCTCTCTCTCTCTCTCGGCACGCTTGTTTTCCCACACTCGTCATAACACACGTTTAATATTTACGTTCCCCTTCCAACTCCCGGCCACCCCCTTGACGATCATCCCCCAGCATCTCTCTACGCTGCACAGTCAAATTGATAATAACTCAAAATAAATGAACCAGGCCCCCGCATTATGAGCAATATTCGCGCAGTTTATCAACCAGAAAAGTCACGGGGCTGTTTTGTTCGACGACCAACAGGGTGGAGAGGGGGAGAATATTTTTTCGCTCCTTTCCTAGCTGGGATAATGAGCAGATGATACTAAAAAGTGCACAGTCCGTTGACCAGCCTCAATATGCCTTTGTGAATTTTGTTTCTATTTTGTTTTTACCCTCTACCCACCAAGCACAAAGTGCAAAACAATGGCTGCCATTACGCTAAGCCACGCTGGCTGCTGCTGCTGCTGGTTAATGGCCGTTAAATATTCTTTGCGCTGAGCTCGGACGAGAGAATTAAAAGTTCTCTCGCGCGGACAACGTGAGCTAGAGTTAATGAAAAACTCGATAGTTCTATGAGATAATTTTTCTTGATTTATAGCTGCCTTTATCCCTTAAAACTGTGTGCAGAGGAAGTACAATTTTTTTGGTACACGCAGAAATTTCCAATTAAAAAATCATATTTCCTCTAAATGACAAATGACAAATTGAAGTAAATAAAATTGCCAAAGGAATTATAAAACCACAAACTGTCATTCCTCCAGCTGCTAAGAAAGAGAAAATTGATGAACTTGTCTTGCTTCTGCGCTGACCAAAAGCTTTGCTCCGCACCTGGCGTCGATCCCTGATTTTTTCCGAGAGCCGCACATTGCACTCATGTCTCGTTTGCGCGAGCGGATGAATAAGGTGCAACGAGGGTCACATGTGTGGGGTGCTCTGCAGCCGTGGAAGAGTAATATTGGCACAACAAAGGGAAGGGTCCTCACAATGGAGAGACGGGCACGCGTTTTTTGTGCCCGCTCGCATATACAGCACACCCGGTAATGGATAATTTATGTGCTATTCGCGCGATTCATTTCGCGTTACGCTCTTTACGCCGAATGGCGCACGGATATCAAATGGACGAAATCGGAATAGAGGGATGGCATGAATGGAATATGCTTTTTTCAAATTTCTTCCGTAATATTAAAATTTATTTTGAAGGATAAAATTGAAATATCAATATAATGACTCTGCGTCGAAAAATACCAAATCAACTCTATTAAAGTTGAAATTTTACTTTAGGAAAATTATATGAATATCTTGTATCCTGCATGAAATAAAATTCATGGTAGAAAAGAATCAAACCTATAGCACAGTTTCATACCTGTCAAAACACTTCGATTGTGCTTTCTAGCAGGTCCTCTTTAAAAAAAATTGCCGAATAAAAGGGTGGTGTAGCACGTTTCCTTGTTTCGCTGTAAATTTAGTGCACCTATGTCAGTCGAACTTAACGGCCGGGCAGTTAAATTTTACTACAAGCGCCAGGTTGTGCTATAAACATTTTTCCGAAATTTAATCCACTGGCCAACCACACAGCCCATAAATTTGGCACTAGTCTGCGTTCGTGTGTGTGGTTCTTTTTAATTGATTCGGTCGGCAGGAGCAGGGGCTTTTCAATAAGTCCAACGGCAAACAAATTTCGCGTGTGCTGGCAGCGTGACGCGCGCGGCAAAACCTCAGAGCCACTTTATACGACGTGGTTTGCCCACCAATTTAATGTGCTTTGCCTTCCGCGTCGATGTAAATATCGTGCTGTATAAGCGGGCACATGACAAAATATTTTCATTCTTACCTAGCTGAAATGCCCTGCTCAAACAGATTTTTCATCCTTCTCAATGACTGGGAGCAAGTATTCCCTGTATAAATATTTAACTATCAACTAAACTAGCTGCGTAGCTAGGAAAAATATCAGGTAGTGTGTATGTCATTATAGAATGTTGAAATAACTATTTCCTCAAAATTTGTCAAAAGCTTTAATAAAAAATATTCTAAATCTTTTTGTCAAAAAAAGGTTTAGGCTGCAAAATAGCTGATAGAACTAACTGTATACACTGGTTGAAAAAAGGGTTAAAAAAATCTGTGATATTGTTAGGGGATTTCTATGGATTCCCGTTATGTCGAGGCTTACGACTTTTTTTTCTAAAATGAAGTCATAAATATCGATTTGGTAAAAATGTCGGGAGACATCCGTTAATACCGAGGTCATTTGATTTTTGTTTTATAATAGCTATTCTTCCTTTCATATTCTTCACCTCTTTTTTCCATGGTAGCAACCAAATAGAAACGGTATTTTTTTGCCTCGCAGGAGGGTGCAATATGTGCGTAAAGAACCAATTGCTTGGCTCCTTTTCCTTTTTCGACAATGGAGTTATTTGTTAGGCGGAAAACCGTTTCCTTTTCCAGTCTGAATAATGTGACAAGTTTACAGGCGTGTGAGGGAAAAAAGAAACGTTTTTGTGTGCATTGGACACGCTGTGTTTGCGTACAAACGGAGCAAGAGATAATACATAGAGGCCAAGTCAGGTGCCGCGGACCATCTTTGACGTCAGTCAGAGCACTAAACTGTATCAACACTTGGAATGATGCTTTAATTATTTGCTTTGCACGTACTCGATGCATGTATCGAGACAATCAACAGTGACAAAGCATTTTTTAAAATCATTAATTGATTTTACCTAAGCATATTGTAAAATCGATTAAAAACTAAATTTACCTCATTTAGATTTTTCATTCTTTCCCATTTTTTAAAATGTAGGACCAAACACATGCATCCCTTATATATTGATTGGGGTTTGCTCGTGATTTGTTGTCCATTTTTCATAACTAATCTTATGATAATGGCGTTAATTTCTATCAATTTCTCGTTTATTTGTACTTGTTCTGAAATTTCCTGCAATTTTAACCGCTATTTATTTAATAAAAAATGGTCTCATAAAAGCAACCTAAATTTTACTACCTAAATTTTATTCAAGTCCATGATTTATTGTAAGATAGTAAGAATTAAGATGCATTTATAATATAATGATAAAAATGTAGCTATTCTTTCCAGCACAATTTCGCTAGTGAGTTCCACGCTATATCTTAATATTTGACTTCCAGAATACTCATCCCTCGAACGATCACATTTCCTCTGAGCAAAAATTTCAATCCGGTGATGCTTCATCTCTCCTTATAGCATTGAGAAGAAAGTGGCTGCCAGAAGAACCGAACGGAAAGTCCGGAGCTAGTGCAAAGTTTGCTTCTGTTTCCTCGTGCTGTAGTAAATGGCCAGCAGAAGAAACTCAAACGACCAAGCGATCTTTCTCGTCTTACTAGTTTCCGAAACGCGAGGAGAATTTAAAATATATACCCTATAGACCTTCTCCTTTTGATAATGCATATCAATTTCCATTAAATGCAAACTAAAATCAAAATATGTTCGTGTTTTGTTTGTTCAAGTATTTAGTCGAAATTTTTTTAAATTTTGACACCACGTAAAAATGGCATTGCATCGTAACTTAAACAATTCATTCAAATTTATGTTTACTTTGACAGCTCATACTGATTTCAAGAATTTTGCGCAAAAAGACAGTGCCAAATAAATTTTTTTGGCGATGTTTAAATTTTTAGATGAAAAAAGTGCTGTAACAGCTGGGTGAACATGAAAGTTTGAACCACTGCTCTCCTCCATTTCGAGAGTTTGGCAGCAGCAGTTTGTACTGTGTTGCGAGAGAATAGTTGTTGGCTGTCGATCCCTGGAGGTTTGCAAGGACACACCTGGGTTCACTTTCTGCCCCTGCTGTCGGGTAAGCAGCCCTCGATGCAAACGCAGTTCTGCTCGTGCGAATTGCACGCGCAGTCCGTGTTTGCCCCGGCGTGAGGCATATAAAGAATGGGAAACAATAAAGGCCGCTGTAAAAAAGACTCGCGGCGCCACTTTCGGCCACTTATTTGCATTCGGCTGCTCCAATATTAATGGAATAGAAATTGAGGCATTAATGAAATTTTGGCGTCGCCACGAGCCGAGATGACGAGATTTTACACGACAATTTGCCTGCTTGGGCTTATTTACCACGACAACTAGCCCGCAAGGAGACGTGCAATGTCGCTTGCAGATCGGCGGCAGCATCAGCTGGAAATTACCTTTTCGTCGCGACGACCAACACACAGCCCTTCTCGTCAATTCGCTCTTCACCCTTCATCGTAATTTGAGCCGCTGAAATTGAAGACGCACGTAGATTAATTTTCTCTCCAAGTTGGCAAAGGGCCAATTATTAAATTTATTCTTTCCTTTGACACGGTGCAAACAGCTCTTCGACGCTTCGCTAGAGCCTCTTGCGTTAATGCCCTTTTGAATTTTCTTTATTGCAACTTCAGCTAATACCTTTATACTCAGATTAACAGAATTTAAATTATATAGTTTAAGATTCAAAGCAATGGGAGACTTAAACTAATTTTATTGCAACCCTTATTTAGAGAAAGAGGAAAACAGATGATAACTCGCTTGCTTTTGTTTTTTTCATTTGTCACCATTTCTATGCGTCTCCATAAGGAAATAATTGTTTGGGAGGCAAAAAAAACCTTCAGGCCCCTTCCTATTCCCTGCGAGTCCAATGGTTGAAAACCACCCGAAGTGGAAGTATAGAAAACGAGACATCTAGAAGAGAAACTTGTCGTTTCGAGTAGGTTTTCTTTTCTGTCATCAACAGAAGCAGGCCTAGCTCTTTAGCAGACGGTGACAAGAGGGAAGGATGTGTCTGCTAGGGTGGTCGCCGCGTCTCTCTTCCTCGTTTATTATGTATGAATAATACAAAACAATAAATAAAAAAGGGAGGGTGGGGATAAACGGAGGGGGTGCATACTCTATAGATGAGGCAACGGTAGAACAGGGAAGTGAAAAATTCATTGCGCTGCGCTCCCACACCGTAAAAAGGGAATATTTTTCATTTTATGTTACCCGAAATGCGGCCAGATTTTACGGTCACCTCATTCTCGTCCAGTCTAATTGCTTTACCTTAAGTTAAGTGTTTATTCAATTTGTGAAAAAAATCCTAGAAGCCATAAACGCAGAATTTTTCTTTTTTTTTCAAATGTTATTTAAGGAACTAATAACTTTTTTATTTAAATCCCTTCATTATTTAAAATATTCATCAATCTCCTCTGTCTCACATAATATCTCTTATCAAAAGTATGAGAATTTTTATGAACAGAGCACTTTTCTACTTTTGATTAACTCTGTACATATTTTCCGCCAGCAGTTGCTTGGTGTGGTCTTCTTCAGCTTGATGGCATGGCCTGCTATGGTAAAATGAAAGCTTTAAAAAGTCTTGTACAAAATTTTATGTTAATTCATTGCCCATTGCATTATTGGAATTACTTTTGTCACGACCCTCTGCAGGAAGGATCACAGCCTGGGGGTGGCGGACCATGAACACGGGACAAAACTAGGGATGCGCTCGCATCGTTGTCGTCGTCGTCGCGGTGTTGCGACGAAAAAAACGGTTCCATGTGTGTGTTTTGTCAACAATCGCTGCCCGCCAAAGATATAAATCCCTCTGCGGGCTGTATTAATGAAAAAGCCACTGCAACATCTGCCGTGCTTTGACGAGGACGAACATGCGTGCGGTTTACGCGAGTGAAAAGATTTGTTGGCCCGCGACCCCCGTAAAATTCGGCGCAAATGCGTTTTGCCCTTCCTCATTCAGCGGCGCGCAGTCAGTCGCAGGGATGAGAGTTTCAAAAGCGCAGAGTCAACATTGAGAATCAATGTTTGCCACAAATATTTGGACCAGGTGGGTGGCCGTTCATTATCCTCGGCCATAAAATGAGGAAAATTTTATGGTGCGTGGGACGTATTTTGATGAGATAAAGTATTCGTCTTTCCACATTTGAACAGGCTCCACATAACATAAGTTGTGTGAACTTAAATTTCGTTTGTAGGTCTGCGTTAAACAGAGATTTCGAATCGGGCAAAAAGTTCCTTTTTTCTGTACAATCGTTTCAAATTATTTGTAGCTAGAGGAAAAGAGTCAATTTCACAACCTAACTAGGTAATTTAAAAATATATTTTATTGTTTTTAAACAACACGAGAGGCAAACGTTAATGGAAAATTAAAGACATCAATGCAAACCCATTTAATTTAATTTCAGTGGCTTTTAATGTGTACTATAGTGTTAAGAACGGTATAGACAGAAAATCGGAGTGGCATATTACTAACTCTGCATGACAAAAATACGGAATTATTACCCGCAAAATGGAAATCTCATCGCTGTTGATTTTAACGAATTTGCCTACGAGCGATCAGGGTATATTAATTTTTGCTGTTTATTTTTTGGATTAACAAAATAGTTGCCGTGTCGCAATGGAATTCAAACATCAGAGTTGCCATTTTATGCAAATTATATCATACAGCTGTAGAGAAACACTCAAACAAATATATGGGGAGTATAAACACGCGGAAATAAAGCAATTTTGGCCATTATTCGCTCGTAAATATTCACGTTTACCCTTTGTTGAGCATCCGAATTTCAGTTAATAACGCAAACGGACTGCGAAGTGCATTGCATTGTGCAGAACTGCGTATGAACGGCAATTGAGCGCAAAGCGTCATTTCACCAGCAGTGCCGCCGCTTTTGTCCCCTTCTGCTCCGCATCTGCTGGCGAAATGAAACAAATAATGCGAATTCCATACTGCCCATGACCCTCGTGCCGGAGTGCAAATTAATTATTCAAAATTTCACGGAAAAAAACTATTTTATCTCGCATCAGAGTTCTCTCGTTTGTTGATGATTATACGCATGTGACCGTGGAGGGCTGTAAAATTTCATCTCTTTCGCAACCCTGCTTTTGAGCGTAGCTTCCAACCCAAAATTTTCAGCAACGTTTGCACAGTTCTGAATATTGTGCGATCTGAATGAAAAGTTGATGCCGTTGTCGCCGCTGCTATTGCGGTCTTTATGGATTATTCACAAACGCGCAATATGCTCATAGAAATTTGCTCTTGTTTGCTTTCCTCTGCTGCTTTTATAACTTTTTACCGCACATATAAACTTGTTAATCAATAATAAAAGCGATAAATATGCATGTCGAAGTCAATGATTTCTCTCCAGATTAAATTAACTTTCCAATAAATGAGCCCTCTGTAAGTGTTGTTTCGCGCTGTACAAGCCTTTCGTTTTATTTTGTGGCGATGTATTGTAAATTTGGACTATAGTAGATAACATTATATTGTAATAACACTCGTTAGTATGTGAATCCATTATTTTATTCAATCTCCCTGGTTTGTGGAAAAAGAAAACACATTAATGAATTAACCATTATCAAAATTTATAATTTAACAAACATATTATTCAAAATTAGATTTTATTGAAGGTTTATTGAAATAGCCCAGTTTGCTTGGTACTTTAATCGTTCACTTATCAAACACACAAGATCAAAATAAAAGTACCAGAAAAATCAGCACGCATTGCAATCCTTGTCAATTTTTTCGACATTCGTTTTAGCAGCCGTTCGGGACATTTTGCCCATTGAAAATTCATTAAATACCCATCCTTTCCCACAATGTAGTCCACTATTTTGTTTAAGCGATCAGAGCAGGAAAGAGTGAAAAACGATAGATTGTGATTGGTAATCCCGACCAGCAGTGTCAGTCAATTGATTAAAAAACCGCCTGCGTGCGTCAGTTGAAATTCTCTTCGTGATGATTTTCCATTTCGAGAACCCACTTTTCAGTAGGCGCTTGGCACTTTTCAGTGATTATTAATTCAGTGCGAGCTTTTATTCCGTGTTGGGTAAAACGTTCGAAAATAGTTTATGCACGCCCAGTGTGATTCGCACCGCGTTTTCTGCTGGAGGCCTTGAATCGGTTCACCTCCGAAATATACGCTTGCATTTGTCTACGCGAAAAAATTAACTGTTCGTAATGTCTAGAAAATTCTACCGCACACACACACACTGTTTAATTGCATTTCACTACATTGAAAGTACATATATGCGCTGGTATACAACACCCTTGCCTCCAATGGCGAGCGTTTGAGCTTTTCCAATAAGTCATTAGCACTGAAAATGGTCTATTTAGAGATGCAGATCATTCTATGAAACTCCTATTAGAATAATATTTCTATATAATGGTCGCTTCGGAGCTTGGAAAATAAAGATAATAAACGTTGAAAATGGTTATAGTTTCAATAAATTGAATTTAATGTTTATTAAATACCAAACCAAATGTTAATTTCACAATTCTTAAATTAAAAATTTCCCACTGTCATTTTCATATATGTATTTTAAGAAATTGAGCAAGAAGCCTTGATCGACTTAAAAAATCGAATTCAATGCGTTTTATTTCCCGCCTTTCCAATATACATGGTGTTATTTTTACAACAAGGTATTTTTTGATGAACTATTACAATCAGCATTCTCTCTTCTTAGTAGTATGTAAAATTGCAAAGAGTCTCTGATTACCAAATTGTGTCCACAATGTTCTCACCAGTGGCGAATGGCGAAATACTATACAAAAAAGGGCCATTCGTGGTGAAGACAAGCACTACAAGGAGCAGTATTCTTTGAGCCGAAGCACAATGAGCTCGAAAACATGCACATTCGTCCCACCGAGAGGGAATTTGTGTGTGTCCTTCAGAGTGTGGTGAATAAAAATATAAATAAACACAACGACGCCGGTGTAGAGAAGACGAGAGAGAGAGAGAGAGAGAGAGAGAGAGAGAGAGAGAAGAAAAGGCTGCTGCTTGATGCTTTTTGTGCTCCCTTCACGAAACAAAGCCTAAGAGAGACGAATAAAATCGAGACACACCGGTTTTCGAACAACACATAGTACACATATATAAAGCGAACACATTCGAATGCACACGCACGACATCTATTATTTTATTATTTCGCGACCGGCGACGAGACATTTGCCTGAGCTCTGCTCCTTCTGCCCCCGCTAGCTCGCAATGGCTGCGCTGCTCTCGGGAGAGAGAAAGAGGAGCAGAAAAGCTGAGTGCCGCTGGCAAACGGGCTGAACACCAGATAAAAAGAGTGTATTGACGTGCATGCGACCATTTATCATGCAAAGATCCCTCTCCAGAGGAGCGGACGTTGAAATAATTTTGTCAATACTCAGCTGAGAGGGTTCCCGTCTGTGCACGTGGCGACGGAAAATTCTGACACTAAAAAGAGCATACTTTGAGCCTTCCCTGCGCGAAATAAAAACAGAAGAGTGAATTCCAACGACTAAAATTTCCATTTACAAGGGTCTCACAGGTAATGTTGATTTGACTCTTAAAGCATTTAAACAAAACAACCGATATTTTTTAAATTTATTCAATTTGCGTGCTGACTGTATTGTTTAGGCCAAGTGCCCTCTAGAAAAGATTATTAGTGCTTATTATGTTTCATGAAAGATCCCACCTCATTTATGTCAACATTTAAGAGATGATAAATTTGACGGGACTCTAAAACAAATCTCGTATATCTCGTATTTCGTTGACTTTCACGGCATATAAAATTCCCCATTTGCGTCCAATTACGCGGCTTTCGCACCATTCCTATTTTGCCCATCATGCATCGCGGCTAATGACGTTGCGTCAGAGGCCAGAAAGCAGCAGCTGTCAATGTGACGATCTGCTGCTGAAGCAAAGCCAGTGCGGGGATCGCCGTCCCCTGGGGTCCCATCCGCCCGCCGCCCGCCCGCAGGAAGAACTGAAGAGTGCTGATTCTGATAGTCGGCGCATCTGCCTAATAATAAGTCCCGTCGACGCGTTTGCATCTTGATGCGCCGGGAATATGAGCGAGGGTGGCACTTTCAAAATGCCGTTTATTTGCGCACGAATGAGTTTTACGGCCAGTTTATTGACTCGCTATTGCGCTAAAGATGTGCCGTGTTTAATGTTCTGTGTGCAAAACGACCAGATTTTAATGGCTTTGCACACGCACTTCAAAAGGTTCTGCCGATTCTGGCCATTTTTCGTTCGACTGGAGATATAAGGAAAGCGAACATTCACAGATCATCACTCCTAAACAAATTCAAACTTCACTATATTCATTTTATCGTGCGTATGTTCAAAGAAGACAAGTTAATATTTACAAGCATTTGGACACTAATGATATGCACACAGCGTGACATAGTTACATGATTGACTTAAGCCAAAATGACCGAAACGATACAGCCAGAGCTCTGATAATTCGACTTAACAATCAAGGTACAATTTTAAATTTAAAGAAATCGATTTCCATTTATCTTAAACCCACAAAATAAAATAATGTCATTATTTTTCAAATACTTCAAATATAATACCCTCTTTACTAACTGAAGAGATTTAAATATCCCTGCTGTCCGAGATTCTTATGAAAGTTTGAATCAAGTCCAGATCGAAATGCCGAGCCAGGGAAGAGGTTCAACTATATACATGTTCTTGACCCTTCAAACACTTAAAGGTTGAAAATTTGCAGCACAAAAATCATGGAGGTAAAATCAATAAATAAATGGAATTTGAAATATAATTTTCTCTATTTTTCAAGTCTAGTTTCAGATTATGTCTAACTGAATATGGAGATTTAGAAAAAGATATTTATTCATCGTTACCAATTCATGGGGAGAAAATGTTGATTTGGGCACTAGCTATGCAACATGCTCTGCATCACTGCATCGCAGGTTGCACACATCAAAACTTCACTAAGAATAAAATATTTTCTACTTGCTTCCTGATCTGCTGCCACATAAATCAAAACGGATGATTAATTATCAATTAATGCTTCATTTGCTGTTTGGTAAATACTTATACTAGGATAAATTAGTATCAATTATCAAATTTTTCATATTATTTTCTCATCTTCTAAAATTGGCGTTAGGTTATATGGAGCGCATTTTGTCAAAACAAAACAAAATTTACAGTAATTTTGATACTTTCCAATCGAACAGTCGAGCTAAGTTGGAAACAAACTCAATTATTAGTGGTCATATAGTTGTTGTTGGCTTCACTCCATCAACGTAAATGAGCCTGAGTGTTAATTTACTTGGTCTGACCAGATCAAAATTAATTTTGGTTTTGATGCTCTTTGAAATGCAGCGATCGTCGTTATTCTCTTGGCCACTCGCCGATTCAGAGAGCACATATGCATTGTGTCATGGAATAATGCAGCAAGCGGTGCTCTTAATTGAAATGGGCCGAGTTAATTGCATTTGTAGCGAACTGCTGGTAGAATGCACAACGAACAGCGGCTTGCATAAGCAGAAGCAATTACCATCTGTGCACCGGTGCACCTGCGACGATGCTTATTGAATAGTTCCGCTGCCAAACCAATAGCCGACCTGAATTGGACGACCTCACTCACGCTCACCCTCGGGACTTCTCTTTGATTATTCAGTGATTGCAATAATTGCTGTGCATCTCGCATGAAAATTACTCTTATTCAATAAAATTTTAAATTTTAATATATTATTTTTTGGTGGTTCTCACAACCAGTGTTTTAAAAGAGACACTTTATGAGGAATTGACATTTTATAGCACAGTCCGTCCCTGGGGCAACTCGTATGTTGCCGGACCCACTTTTGCACCTCAGCGTCCATCCGTTCGATGGCATTTATGCACTTCATGCATCGCAGAGCAGACTCGCTGAAAGGGCCTTAATTGCCATTTAAACGCTGTTTCTCGCTCACGTCGCGTCGGATGCGCACACATGCTGCTCGGACAGTATCCAGTTATCCCATTCATCAAACCAGTTTCTCGTCTGCATTGTCCATTATAAGTCCTTTTTGTCACTTCCGAATTTCCAAACCTGCTGAATGCTCTCCCATCCATTTGTCACAACAGCTTCTTTAATAGTGTTTAATCATTCATTCGGAAAGACTCGTCAACGGGTCTGCTCCGAAACAATATTTTGTTGTTGTTTCCGCAACGGCTTTTAAAAGTGGGACAAAATAGAAATATCCTTCTTGGAACTATCAATTATGAACATTTTTTCAGTTAAGGTCAAGAGAGCATCAATTGTGACTCTTGGCCTTTTTGTTAGTTTATCTACGCTCAAACATTGGACAACGCCATCAATTTTAGAAATAATAATCAAAGTTGGAATGAGGACTGTAAAATGCATTTTTCTTACTAAATATCAAGTTTTATGCATGCATAGCTGTAGTCTTCTTGGTTTTAAATTTCTGAAAAATTATACAGATTTTCTTATGTGGGTGGGCTTAAACGCTACACTGATGTTCATTTATATTTAACACAATATGTAAACCCAATATGGTATTTAACATCTTGATTTCAATTGAGGCTAAGAGCTCAGCAAATCCTAATTAAATTCTTTGGATGCTCATGAAGTATACAAGGCCGAAATTAATCCCGATAAATCTATTTTAATTTATCAACAGGCGTCATAAAAGACTCTCGGCCGTAAAATGCGCTCTTTGGCTGCTACTCGTCGCCGTTTTATTGGAAGCGAGCGTGAAAAATTGATGCGCCCGGCACCCAAGACTTTCCTCTTGCATAAAATCTGCGACGGCGACGACGTCGGCAGCGGGAGCGAGCGGCCAATAAAATTAATATTTCATGCGAGCGCAGTAAAAGCACACAGCTGCACCAAATGAAAACAATGCCCGCTCCGTTCGAGCTTATTTCCCTTTTTTATTATGTACATCAGCGAACAGGATCGAGGGCTCCATGGCGAAACGCTTTTATGCCTCATTCACCCTTGGCTAATATCACGTTGCACCGGCTCTGCAGAGGTTGCGGCTAATGCAACTAGGCTGGCTGAGCACGAGTGCACACGGCCGGGGACGCCTCCCAGATGGGCCGAACTGCAATCAGGACAATTGCGAGAAATGTAGGAGAATAAAACTGATGTCACCATCAGATAATATCAATACTAAAAAATATATTCAAATATGATAGAGAAAAAAGGTTATTGAAAAATTATTCAAACAAATTTTGAAAATTAAATTGCTCTGATGATCTGCGCGGAAATGAAACAAGTTTTTTACTGGAATAAATTAGATTCAACTTGAAACCAAATGCGTTCCTTGACATATTTGGGCACAGTTTCAGGATGTCGTACTTGATGCGAAATTCCGCGAAGTTGGCTGAGGAGAAAGGGAAGAAGAGAACAACTCTCCGACAATTTTCCAAGATTCAAGTGATTTGTGAATTAATGCCATCAAATAAAAGTAGTTACAGACTAAATCTTTTGTATAGGTATTGTTAATTTTAGTGATAACTTTTGAGCTTATGGTTTTTGGTAAACATTAAAAAAATAAATAAATCATATTCTAATTTTCCAATCGACAATAATTTTGTTTAGAAAATTTAATAAGGGTTACAAATTACAAAAGTTTTATATTCAATAACACTTTTAAACGGGCATAAGATTTTCAGTAAGACTCATCTGAATATTTAATTCATTAAAATTTGTAGCTTTTATTTATTTATTTTCATCTCTTTCATGTAAAGCCTGTATATTTGAGCGCCTTGATGTTAAGTTCAGTACCCATACCCAAAATCAGCTTCTCAGTACTGTTCAGTACATTCCCTCTTTATGGCATTGAAAGGGGCGTGACGTGCTCAGAATAAGTGCAAAATGGGGCAGCCGCCTCCACTCGCACGTTTAATATTATTATATTTTATATATGTGTACCGTTCACTACGTATTTTAATAATGTCAAAATATTGCGCTGCACGCATGTTACACTGATACAAACGAACCGAGTGATTGATGAAAAATGGTCCATTGGGGAGAGTGCGAAGAGAGAGAGAGAGAAAGCGTGTCCGCCGCCGAACGCGGAGAGCGCCGCGCCACCCTTCAATAATAAATCCGCAGCAAAAAGCTCCGGCCTAGTGTATCAGCGACCGACGGGGGCGAGACAACGCGCATATTATTCTGGCTGTCATGAAAATATAATAAGTTGCTCTCTTTGCGAATAAAAGGCGTCGACTCTGATTTACAGCCGGCGCCGATTGCAATTTTTTATTATTCGACGACCACATTATTGATGGGCGTGTGTCAATTTTTAAATTATAAGGGACAGAAGGCACTTTGTTCGATTAATTCGTTGAGAAAACGATTTACTACTGCTAAGAGAATTCTTCGGTTTTATGATGTTGGAAATATATTTTAAAATAGCCACTTGAGATTTTTGAATTAATCTCAGGCAAATTAAGCTCGCAATTTAGTATGAAATTTTACCAATTGCGCTCATTAAATAATTTTAATCAAAGATCAAGGGAAGTAGATTGGGGCGTGAAACAGCGTGCCTATCAAAATTTCCGTTTGGTTTGGCAGCTAATCAATTTGACGGGAACGATTAATTGGCGGCGGACGCGATTAGCCAGCGTAGGTTTGCACTACTTGATGCAGCGTGGTGGCAAAATGCAAATTAATAGGAAAATCATGCAGGTGAAGCGGCGGGAAACTCGATTAGATGCACATCTCGCAACCCCCGCGCCGCGGTTCAACTCCCCCTCCCCCTCCCGCCTGTTTGGTGTGTGTAATTATCCTATTAGCGCACACCTTGGCACCTGGTTGGGGGCGAAAAAAAACTTTTTTGCATACGCCGGCACGGAAGGTGAGCGAACGGACAGAAAAATCGTGACTGCCGCGTTAAGTGGCGGGATAAAGGGCGAACTGGCATGCGATAATGGCCGCCTAATGTGTGCTTTAACAAACAGCTTGGCCGGTGCACGCAACCACCCTACCCCCAGCTAACCCCTTCTCAAACGGCCTTTCAATAATTCCATGCTTGATGGCATTTACCGTGAGAAATTTACTGCCTTTTAATTTGAATGGTTGGCGATTGACACAACCCTTTATCTTCCAAAGTGCCAAAGTAGGTGAAATATTGATCAATATTTATCGACCCCAAGGTTATCGTTCTGGCCTAAATTTTCACTCGATGGCGTTTAGTAATATTTTACTTTGATAAAACTTGACGCTATGAAGGATTTCGGATTGTTAAAAAAAAAACAGTTTAGAAATTTCCCATAAAATGTGGAACTGCATATATAGAAGCGAACGGAACACCATTTTTTAAGTGCTGACGGTTCTAGCCCCAAATGGAGATTAATTGAAAACTCGAACAGATTGTGTACCTTTTGTTTATAAAATTTTTAACGATTGTAATTTGAGGTTTTCAAAGCATTTTACCAATATGGTAGAAATTATGAAAAGTATATATCAATTAATCCAATTAATCAAATATTTATTCTGACAGTGAGTATTCTTCCTTAACATGAAATCTTTTATTGATCTATGAAATACAGCAGCATAACCTAACATTAAGATAATTCCTTATACATTCAAATAACTCGATGCTGTCCTATAGAAATTTTTATAATACAATATTTAATTACAGTTCAATTTATTGGAGTGGTTTTACTCATTTATGGGATCGCGGTCAATCATTACAGAACAGATGCCACAATATTTCCACATTTTTGTTTCGCAATTTGCATCCACACGAATCACTCGCTCTGAAGCACTGGCGTCATTTGTCAATTTACATCTTTCTTAATATAAAAAAACCAAAACTATTTTCAGCTGTTTTCCATCTTTTTCACTAAGAATGTGTGCTACAAGTGCATCGTTCTGGAATTACAGAATTGAATGGTAAATCCATCGCAAAGAGAAAACTGATTTTAATAAAACGCTAGTTTTGATATTTTTTAACCCGTTTTTAGCCACACGAAGGAAAGATTTTTATTTCCAAACTATAAGCTAATCTCAAAGCAGTACAATTTCAACCAGCATGTTTTTTCTTTATCACTTTCTTGCAAAGCTTTATATTCTGGCAACTTTTGCCTGCTCAAGAGAAAAAGAAAAAGACTTCTCTCAAATTAATCTTAATGAGGGGAGCAAGAGCACGCAAAAAATTCGCGCGTACATTTTCGTCTGTTTCTTTTCACTGGGCGAGTAATCTTCAGGGAAAATTTTATTGCGCTTTTAATACAACTTTATGTGTTATTCTAAAGGGACTCGGAATAATAAATTATCCACAGCTTTACTTGAGCGTGTGTGCGCGTGTAAATGTATAAAACGGAGTCGCGCCGCGCCGAGCAGAGCAACTGCGCCTTCATTATTAAACACACGGCAAGTTTTACTTTTAATGTGCGTCGTCGCCGACGGCGCCACTTTAATTAATTGATGATGTGTGATTGCAATGCGTAAATTTGACTCCCTCTCTCGTAAAAATGCCAACGAAACATGCTGCCTGCACACACGTACTCCCATTGTTTCACTGAGCACGCGATATTCGCGATTAACTCCGGCTTTTGTTGTTATTAAATTGCTCCGAAAATAACTCGAACAAATTGATAGGGTTGAAAATTAACGCTCAGTCAACTGAAATTATTCTCATTCCGGATGACAGTCAGTTAGATGAGGGTGCGGATGCTGTTGAAGGTGAAGCCGGTTGGAAGCCGGCTCTGGACGCTCATGCCTCCTCACGGAGAAATGGGAAACCACTAGTTGTTACTCTGCAACACAGAGGGACCTGCTATACAGGTTTTGAGTTTTGATGAAATATTAAAATGTACTATCTAATGGGTAATTACCTGGAAAAATTAATTATTTTTTGCAGTTTGTTTTGAATTTTTTTTATCCTTTTTTAATCCAATTGATTGATATTTTTATATTGTTATAGCAGGAACGTTAAAATTTGTCATTTTTTGTTGAAAAATGTATGCAAATATATTATTAAAACTAATATGACTAATCAATTATGTAAGTAGTATCTTTAAAAATTTTCGTTTGAGCTAGAAATTTTGTAGTCCTTTTTTGATATGATTTAATGCGTTAACTCGTTAAAATGGAAATAATATATGCCTGAAGACAAAGAAAATAACAGTTTATCACGTCTAGACTTGATAGAAGAAACATTTTTTTGTAATTAATTGATTTTGATTATTGTAACACAAATATTCCGGAAAATATTCGATTGTTCTTCAATTTTGAGTTGCATCAATAGACTACGAATGGCACGAATGCTATAAGTTAAAAGTTTATTCATTTCTCAGCACGTAAAAGAGGAGAGCCAAAAATTCAAATTAGCTTTTGCCGTTGCAATAAAAATAATCGCAATTAGTCAGTTCCTCCAGCTCATCCGTGCGTGCCTTAATCAATTTTGCGGGCCAATTGGCGTAGTCGTTATAATATGCTGTTTTTCCCGGGCATTTGCACAATAAAACAATAAGGGAGCAGCAGCGCCAGCGTCCGGAGCAGGAGAAGATAATGGCCATCAAATTATTGGCCTGGCAAGATGATACGGCAAATTATCTGCTCGTTGAAATTCCTGGGCCAGAGTGGATGATTCGCGGGAGAGAGCCACCGTCGTCGTGACCGCCACAGTCTTTGCTTACTTAATGATAGTTGTGCGCTGCGCCGCTGAGCCGACCAGAGCCTCTAAATGTCGATGCATGCGCTTGCCTAATCATATCTCATCATCATCTGCCTTTGGCAGACGCGAAATCATGTAATAACAACAAAGAGCGACTGGCTCGTGATGACCAAAAGTGATATTATACCCAGCCGCCAATACAAACAATCCTTTTACCTTCCTCCTCCGTTGTGTATAGTGTTTATATTATGCGCGTTTTACGCTCCGGATTTGATAGGGTAGCCGGAGATCCATTCAAGGTAACAAAGATTATGATTATTTCTTTTGTATCAGTATTAAATTGTGTGTGTTTGGTTTCATTGTATAAAAATAAAATTTACTGAATTGTACTTTTACTTATACTTGTGTGAAACATATTTTTCTTGAATCATTGATCATATAATAAAATTTTGTGTAGTCGTTTCTTGTTTCTCTACTCCACAAGCCTCTCTTAGTGGTAATAAAATTTACTTTTTATTCATTGATTTGAATTTTTATATCTAGAGCCAAATTAATTTATTTGGATTAGTGCGTTTCTCTTCTGAATGTCCTGCAACATAAAAACAAACTAAGTGACAAATAGCAAACAATGAAATTAGAAATTTACTGTGGAACTTTTTTTCTATTTTACTGCTCTTCTAGTGCTCATAAAAGACTGGGAAGGAAATAACCAGCTCTATATATGTAGGACTCTTATAGACGAACCGATATAGATTAGCTCAGGAGGAACGGTGCGTGTGTCGTCCCACCTGTAGATCTAATCAATTAGTTTTCTCGTATTTCATTTCAGAATCGGTTCTGCACGCAAAGCGGGCAGTAAAATAAATTGCCGATTTCATTTGCCAGGTGACAAACTTGATATTCTGCGCGCTCTGGCCGCAGATACATCGAAAATGAAGCTTAGCAGAGAGAGAGAGAGAGAGAGAGATTGAATAGCGGAGAAACGCCTAATTGTGTCCTTTCGCGACTCCGCCTTTCTTTTTCTCTGTTAAAGAATAACGCGCGACAAACACAGATCTATTCTATTTTGCTAGGCAATTAAGCCCGTCGCCTCGCGCAGACTAGTGTGTTTGTCCCTCCTTTTCCCGTTCTATCGGCGATAAATTTTCTCGTCGTGCGAAATTGTGACTGCGCCGATCGTTAAAGAAAAAAATAACGTACAAGAAAGACACTGAAACTGGAGAGCAATAAAATAATTTATTTGCTCTCGGGCGAGCGCTAAAATAGTAAAACGTACAATCAGCTCTTCGAAGAAACAGGAGCAGCGGACGAGATCGGGAACTCACTCTTCACTTTAAAACGTGGGATACTATCTATATTAAAACTAAATTTATGGTATTTAAAAATAAACGTGGAGGATTGATCGCTTGAAATTTTAATTTAGGCTGTTAATTTTAAATATATACTTAAAAATATAAGAATGAGGAAATTTAAAATTCACCAATTACAATTAGAAGCAAGTGGAAAATCATTGCAGGAGTTTTAATGAACGATAGCCGTATCATTATTACAAGGAAAACAATTAAAATTTAACCGTGGAATTAATTACTTTTTTAAACTTGGTGGGCATGAAAACATTACAAATTCCGTGTAGTAGATAAGATTACTAAAGTATTATACCGCTGAACAAACTACCACAGCACGCTTAAAATTTAAACGCTCAACTCGTTCTGTGCGCGCTGCTGCAGCAACATAAACGCAAATTAATGCTCGCAAAAATTCACTCCTCGTAGGTAATGAATATTTCTTTTCCAATTAAGCGCCGGCTTATGAGTTATTAAGCCATGGCCAAGAATAATAAAACCGTGAACACAGAAGATTGGTGAGTGTGTTTTGCAGGCAATAAAACGACGCTGCGGCAACGCTTGCAGGAGGCCCCGAGTACTACATACACTCTCAATATTAATTATCGAAAATGCCTGGCGAGCAGCATGAATGTAGCATGAAGTGTTTATTTGCATTGACCGAGCGTGTGTGTGTGTTTTCGCGATTTTTTACCTCGCAAGCATTTTGGCGTGCCTCGCGGATCGCTTGCTAACAAGCTAGTTTTGCCTGTCACTCAATAACCGACCGTGCGCCGCCATATTGCCGGCCGAATAATAAAACCAGCCAGCTATAGCCAGGTTCAACAAGCAATAAAGATAATTATACACTCTGTGCGAACCTCATGCTCGTTGCGGGCAAACTGGCCAAGCAAAAGTTTGCGTCTCGAGGCTCAAAAAAAGTGTGTAAATACTGCTTTTTCTTGTGCCTCGTACATCAGCTTAGGTCATTATTTCTTAGTAAATATTTAGTTTAAGTTGTTGTGTCAAATTGAATAAATAAAACGCTGTTGTTTTCTTTCAACTGATATATGAAATTGTTCATTTCCAAGAACAAAATGTACTTCGTAATACTAAAAACTTTTTTAAATAAAACCTTTTTTAATAAAAATATTTATTAATTTAATTTTGTAAAATATGTGCTTTAAAATGTTTTTTTTTATTTTAAAACAATATGTATAATATATTTTGAATGTTAAATTCTTAATTTGTAATTAAACCTATTATTATTATCGATTCCTCTTTTGCGAAAGACCTTGGTGTTCGAAGCAGCCACTAGATAGCGCCAGCGGTTACTTTCGACTTTAAGACAATTCTGCTGTGTTTTCAGACTTCATCATGCTACTGTGCATTCATCCCTTGAAATTATTTCATTTGATGTGCTGGAAACCAAAATCGACTCAACCAATCGCCATCAAAGCGTGAAATACAATTTTAAAAAATCCTTGCTTAAGTTTCTACGGTGATTGGCTGGACTGATTTTTTATCTAGGCAGATCAAAAGAAATCATTTTAAGAGCAGAGCAGAATGCACAACAGCAGGATTGAGTCTCAATTTGCACCTAAAATTTAAAATAACTCATGGTGCAATGCTTTGAACACTAACTAAAGGCTTTCGCAACTGGTGAATTCAAAAAAAAAAATAAATGTTGTTCATATTATAAAATTACTCTAACATTCACCGAAAATAAAAGTTTACCTGTTCAAAGATTACATTTCAATAGCATCTTTTGGATCGTGGAACTATGTAAGCAATCACAACTTACCAAAAATTTTATAATCCAATTCCTTTTTCGCTTAAAAATTAAAACACAGCTATTGTTCTTTTAAGTGATGACGTGATAATTACTACTTTCGACAAAAATCGCAATTATAAAAATGAAAATTGTATTTTTAAATTGAGAAAACTGTAATTATCTCCAGAATTAATACGTTTTTAGAAGGTGATTTCTTTCAGCATTACTTGCTAAACGTTCCCAGCGGCCAGTTCACACATAAAAATAAAAAGCCTCAGCGGTTTGAATCCTCCCACAAGTTTTGACACACACACACAGATTGTTTGGAACCCTATTATTAAGTCGTCTTCTCAAATAATGCGAAGCGTCGATGAATTGATAAATTTCCAGCATTAATTCTTCAGCGCAAAAGTCGAAGACTCGGTGAATTTATTAAAACCTTTGGCAGCAGCCGCGGTGAAAAGAGGAGAATGGAGCTAATGTTTTATTTCCCGATTATCACGTAGGTACGAAAAGGCCACAGAGAGTGGTTTCTGTTTACCTTTCGGGCTATTTAGTAGACAAACGCCGGAGCGAGTACATGTTTGGCCGCGTGGCTTTGAGTCAGAGAGCGGGTGAGAAGGATATGCGCGGACAAAAAATAATGTTTCTTGCCCTGAGTGCCGTGATGCTGACAACATAAATATTGCGGCAAACAAACAAGCCCATTGTTTCCGAACTTTGTAATTTCCATCCTTAATTCTTATCTTTACTTAAGGTAAAATGAAATAACTCTCTCAGCCATAGAGAGGCGAGCTTGGCGCGCGGCTCTTTAATTATATAGTATTAACTTTCCTGTAGGTCCTGCTTTTATTGCCTGATGGAAAATAACCAAATCTGTCTGTCATCCAATAATAAATTGAGGCAATAAAAAATGCAGCACTTTTTCCTTTTCTCCCCGGCCTTTATTCAGATTTTTTGTTCAACTACCTGTTTTCTTTTCTTTTGTTTTCCTGCAATTAGTCCAGTTCAATCCCTAGTACATACATTTCTGCAACGATCGTTCTTTTTAACAGAATATTAGAAACAAGTTGACATCATAATGGTTATGCAAAACACTTCAGTTTAGGCTCATATTTCTATTTTTTCCATTCATTTGTATCTATGGTTCCAAATCGATAGCATGCTGTTAATTTTACGCTTCCGGCGGATAAGGAATTTTGGTTAAACCCCCTTGATATGACGGATTGATATCACTTAGAACAATAATTTTACAACGCTTGGTTGTGACTGTTTTGCAACCCAATACATGTATTATTTTTGCGTGGCAGGTGCTACATAACTCTTTCTTTTGCATGCGTGCGAATTAATTCTAATTTCTCCATATATACACAGGGAACACTCGCTATTGCATGATTTAATTTATGAAGGCAAGCATACAACTCAGCCGTAACTTCAACAATTGGAAGCAAATTGATATGATGATATCAATTTTAGTGTCTGGTAACCCGCTATGTAGTCAGAACAACAATTTTTTTATTATTTTCATTTATTGCTCTTTTGTTGTTAAGTCTCAAGGTAGTAATTTAATTTGTAAATGCTTGTTGATGTTAATTTTCAACATTGTCAGCACTTCTTTGATTCAAATCAACATCCGCATACATTTTATTTGGTATGTTTGAAAAGGCAAAGAGATAAACTTACATAGATCTTGAAGCCTCTCTCGTGCGATGCAAATTATTCTACAGCACAATTCGCTTTCACATTCCACGCCTGTTCTCACATTTCGTCGTTTGAAAGAGCAAATATTTGAAGACACAAATGTGCCCAACCGCGGTGCGCCAGAGAATCCTGTGTATGCTCAAGATGATAAATTTGGTGTGTATAAAATCATTACACAAATTTCTCGCATCTCGCATTCCTCCGCATTATTCCCCTCGTGCATGAATAGCTCAGCGTGAGTTTTCGAGCACCGCACAGTTTCGTATATTTACTCTCCGTGAAAAAAGAAGAGGAGTTTTTTAGTGTGATAAGTTGACCTCTCACTGCGCGCTTTGATTGACACTCAAGACTACGCGAGTAAAATATTTTATCTCGCGAGGAAAGTGACACACAGCGGCTGTCGAGCGCGAGCAACAAATTTCCAATTATGAATTCGACGATATTATATACACGTGTGTGAGCATAAAAAACGCGCCGTGATGGAGTTATTTTCCAATCCAATCTTCCGCGGCGGTGGTGCCGGCTGCGCGACGAGCAAAAGGGTTATATTCTTCATTTTTCTGACAAGTCAATCGAGAAAATGATTGAGCGTTGCCGCGGAATTTGTTATCTTTCTCGGTATGCGTGCGGCATTTTATTATCATCGCGACTGAATGAGCGTGAGTGCGGTTGGCAAGTGTGACTTTTTTACATTCGAAACCCAGCGGCAGCTTGATTGACATCAGATCGAAGCGCGGCCATTACTTTATCTCCGTCTTTTTGTATTGATCTGACGGCCCGACTGATACAGCTTGTCCTATCAAACACATCATTTACAAAATATCTACAAACACATGCACTGATTCATGATGACAAAAAAAATCATTATTTCAGTCAGATTTTCTCCGTCGTGAAAGAAAAAAGATCAGGATGCTGAAATAACTTTTAAAAAAAGTGTATACTTTTAATTTGTTTAAATGAATCTAGGTTGTTTAACTTTTAAACAGATTAATTGAATTAATAAACGACCCTTTTGGACTGCGAAATGCATTAGTACATTCGAAAGTCTGTTTGTTGTCAAACGCAAACTGCTTCAGACTAATTAAGAGCAAATTAAATTGAGTCAAGCGGCATTTTCCCAAGGAAGCGTGTGTTTTTAACAAGATTGCCCTTTTCCTAAATACACGAAAAAGTTTACAATCCAGCTGCTTTCAGACAGAATAATTAGGTCCAGAACTCAGAATCTGTGAAGCAAATTAACGAGCGGCCACACTTTGAAAATTTCTCTTTGACCTCTGCGACACTGCTCAATTATAAAAGCCGACTAATTTGCCTCCCATTACAACTTGGCCAGACCCTGTTACGCACAGTGTGTTAACACGTGCTGCCCAAGTGAGTGTGATCTGATCGTCGGGAGCTACCAGCCTAACGGCGTTTAAAATATATCGATAAAACATGCTTCTGATGCGTTCAAAAATTATTTTAAACTCAAAACGAAAATTTTCTATCTGCTTGCTATTTGGATTAATAATTTTCAATGTATTCCTAAAAATTAAGCTTATAAAACTGAACGACTGATTTTGAGCAATAAGAAGTATTCAGCGGATTTATCTTTAATTTGTCTAACCTAAAGAGCACACAGTTAACTCTATGAGATCGTTCTTGTGTGAAAATAGAACAAACAAGAAAAAACATCAAAGTGCACAAACAGTGACAATTCAGACACATGAGCAAATTACTTGTCGGGGCCGAAAAAGCAACCGCTTCTCGTTAATTAGTCGCCGGGTACAAATGAGATTGCTCTCTCTCCGCGCTTTTGCATCATAATAAGACGGGCGCGCGCGCCTGGGAAACGGCGGCGCAAGGCACGGCATATGAGGGTCGAAACTCACCGCGCGTCTTCTGCGCTCTGTTTCTAATTTACCGCTCTAATGAGCAGAAGCTGCTGTTGGAACACACACTGCATAGCAAACGGCAACGTGTGCGTGCTGCTATAAAGGCCTCACCTCGCGCATATTGCTATTTATCAACGCTTGCGTGCGCCGATAATGAGCAACGCTCGGTACTAATTTCACCTGAGTCCTCGGATGCAGTATCATGCACGAGAGGGTAGAAAGTTTCGTAACCAAAATCCAAACAACGTGACTGCGGCATGCACAGGCGGTGAAAAATGAACAAATGTTGAATTCTTAACAATTTTCACTAATTTTTTAAAAAAAATATATTCAAATTTAATTTTCTTTGATTATATTTAAGATCTCCAGAAGCGCACAACTGTCACCATTTTTAATTAAAAAATGCAATGTATAGATCCAAGGGTGAAACAATTCTATATTTGAACAAAGAGGAAGGAAAATATGGGAGGTGAAGTCCCAGATTATTTTTTAGTTAAAATGGTGACAGTTTTGCACTTTAGGGGGTATTATTTCAAACTTTTATCTGTCATAAAATGTTTCAAATTTTAATTTTTGCAATAATGAAATATTGAAAACCAAACGCATTGGGCCCAAGCTCCTTTGCGGCCACTCAGGCACCATGTTATCCGCTCGACGGTGTTATTGGGACCTAGAACCCAGTGAGCTCATAGTCCACGCGAAGTGCTGTGCAGAGGTTCTAAAAGAAACCAAGAAACTTGACAAGATTTTTCTTTTTATGCCTTTTATTTATATCCTAGATGAAGTACTATTTTAAGCCACAAGGCTTTTTTTATTTGGTAATATCACTGCTCCCCAACATTTTATTTCTCTCTACGATTTAAAATTATCTATGATCTGATGAAAACTATCAAAAATTGTACCATTTTGTAAGGATATAATTCATTTCTGGGTGAGGTATGTGAGAAATAATCATAGAGGCATGAAATAGGAATATTTTCGTACTGTTGGAGTTTAATCAATTTTCCTTCATACTTTTTTAATCTTGAAATTTATCCCCATTAAATAACAATGTTTATTCCATTCTCTGAGTGAGGTGGAATGACAGCCATTGCACGCACAGGCGGTACATTTCTAATATCACGTTCAATGTTTTGACTTATGGCATAACATATAGGGTCATATATTCCGTATTATGCAAATTACTTTATTTAAAACGTAATTGCCCATTCGGATGCGGTGTTTATTCACAACAATGCGAGATAATTTATACGAGATTACCCGACGAATTTAAAATTCTAAAATCGAACGGCATGCAGTTTGGAGGTTGAGGGGGCGACGCTTTTGTAATGAAAACGCGGCAGACAATGGTGCTTATATGCGGGCAATTAGGTGTGTGTTTGTGTGTGTGGCTGCGGAACAAGCCGCTAATCATCCTATATAAAGCTGGATAAGAAATGTAATTACACGAGGGAAAAGCGATTCGTGTGATGCCAAACATCCATTCGGAGCGTGCGAATGCCCTCTCTCTCTCACTCCGCTTTTATCCTTTCCTACAACAGGTCTAATGCATGCAGAACAAAGACTTATTAGCCAATGATACACTTTCAGACATGGGAAGTAGGCGGAGCGTTTAAACTGGCTCTATTTCCTTGTCCGAATCGAAAACACACGTCCATTCGACAGGAAGTAGTGCAATAAAACAATATAACATTCGAGGCGTGCGGCCTGCGCTGCGCCTGATTTTTTGTGCTGACTTTAAGTGCTGCAGGCTAAATCGAGTTGAAAAAATATTGATTAAATAATTTGCTTTTCAAATCACTAAGCTACGACTAAGATTAAGAAAATTCAGAGAGAATACTGTATAGTATAAAATATAGTGTACGAATGTCAACAAAATATTAACTCGGTTGTATGTATACAACAAATTTAAAATGAACTTTTTTATTACTTTAATCCCAATCAAAATAATGCATTTTTGCCCACGATCTAAATCTCCCGTCCTTAATAAGTGTCTAAACGTTTCACCGGGGAGAAACCCACGTTGAAATTCAAGAGAGCAGCTCAAAACTCGACGATTGTGGGGTTAATAAATAAATGAAACTACGCCCGCGGCATTTATGAGGCATACATATATACACAATAAAAGTGGCACTGTGAATGATTTTATCTGATGTGAACTTTCGTTTTTCGTCAGTGCACCAAACAATTTACCTTTTTAATTTTACAGCCCGTAATTAAGTTTTTATTGCTTTTTGATTGCGTGATTCGCGGGGAACAATGGCCCCCCGAATGTTATCGTCATCCCGTTGGTCGTCAAAAATGTATACGCTCGAATCGCGGCTCTTGTATCTTCCATTGTCAGCACCACTGTTTACGCTCTCATTGTGCATAATTTATATTCAACTCTGAAAAAAATAAAAACATTTGAGTGCGTCCCCTGAGGTTTGCCCACAATCTGATGACGGCCATATTGCGAAGGGAGCTTTGTGTTTTTTAAAATGAATTTAACGTTGAAATTAGCACAGTAAGTTTTTGCAACAATATTTTTGACTAAAGTGAATTTAGCAGCAGAATCCGATATAGAATTCCATTTTTTTCTCACTTCCCCAATCACTATTCATTTCATCGATTTCCGTTCTTGGATTTCTTGGATATTGGTAGAATGTACAGTTTAATTATAAGGTTTCACGAAGGAAATACAAATTTTTCATAAATTTTTCCGCTTGAACGCTTGGTCGTGAGTTGATTCAAAGAGGCGTATTCTTGCCACTTATAAAGTTATGTATTATGGGCAGCGTGGTGTTGCTTTTGGGTGCACCTGCGATCAATTTCATATCTCTCGCCGGGAACTACATATACGTTTTTAATTCGCAGCTGGCCACAACTGGGCTTCACACTCAAAGAATAATATTGTGCGCGCTGAATAATTTATAAAGCGTCTAATTTCTTTATTTTTTACCTCTTATAGTTTCTGAATTGTTTATTTTTATGCTTTTCAGAATAGGGTAAAAACCGGTATTCCAATTTTAGATGTAATAAAACCTGCTTGAAATGTGAATTATTAATTTCACCTGAATAAGTTTAAGTCGAGCAGGTTGCATACTTTCTCCCACAGCCGTTTAAATCTTGACGTGCTTCATCTCTACAGGAGTTGATTCCGGGAATTGAAAGAGATAGCAAAAGTGACGCAATAATCAAGGCGAATCAGTTCCGCGTGCACCGAATTTTTACACGCATCTCACAGGTGGAGAGATGTGATCATCAGCTCGCAAAGCAGCTCATTCGACACACGAGAACAGAGCAGACCACCTAGAGCGCGTCTCTGCTTAAATTCTCATCAGCGGTGCTTTCGCGTATGCACGTGAACCGAGAAGAGGCGGCAGCAACCCTTTTCCATTAATTTGCCACGCACAAGAGGCATTCGAGCGTGCTCGACTAGATGCAGATTGGGAGCGGCGTATGCACGCATACAAGCGCAAATTAATTTCCACGATGCTCTACCGCAAAATCACTATATATATTATGTAGCCCCTGAAACGCAAAACCGAGAGCTGCTGGATTTCGGGTACAGATCATAGCATGCTCTGGGCGAAATC
This sequence comes from Cloeon dipterum, assembly GCF_949628265.1. Lineage (NCBI taxonomy): Eukaryota > Metazoa > Arthropoda > Insecta > Ephemeroptera > Baetidae > Cloeon > Cloeon dipterum. The sequence continues at coordinate 12,342,058 of NC_088786.1, forward strand.
GAAATTCCCGAGATGATGATGCCTCTACGAGAAGTGTTCTTCAGGTTTCCCAAATGTGCTATATTAAGACACACTCTGTCTTGATGGATCTCGCATGGGAAAACATTTAAATTGTTCCTAATTGTAGAAAGCTGAAAAAGTACTTCTTTCTAAAACTCTTGTGACTCTTGTCATACCTTGCATTGCAGATCTTGAATTAATTTAATTAAGCTCAAAAAATTCTTCTGAAAACAGAATTTAAGCTTCCGTTGCATTCATTTACTTTTTAAATAATTAGTTTTAAAATTCAAAAAAATTAGTATGTGCTGAGGCATTGCAAATGTAATTGAAAGAAAGTAGTATTATGTCGCTTTTGCGTTCTCATGTTCAGCTGCGACCGTACTGCAAGAATTAGAGACTAAGCGATTTCCTTTGCTCATTCAAAACAGCGGCATACAGACACAGACGCTTAATGAAATGTTCTCTGGCAACGCAAATAGAACAGCCAGAGACCCGCGAGACGAAACTATGCAGTCAGCCGCTTTCTTGATTGCATTTACCGAGAACGCACGCGTCATGCTTAGTTGGACTTAAATTGCTTTCGCGGGAAAGTAAACTGAAAGAACGTACCACACTTTTGCAGTCTGCTGCTCGGCGGAGACGGAGGAAGCGAAAGAGACAAAATAAACACGCCGACTTTTGGCGAGACTGTTGATTCATTTCTCTAATTACCAGCAGTCTTTTGTCATTCAAATTGAAATTGCTGGGCTCGCTGCCAGATTTCTGACTTTTTCCACCTGCTCGCCGTTTCACTCATAGAAAGCAAAATTGTTTTATTTTTATAACTGGTTTAAATCAATCTGTTTATCATGAGAGTTGTTAACTGCAACAATGTGATGCGTATTTTTCATTTCAACGAATAAAAAATTAAATAAAATGATCCTCATCAATTACAATGTATAAAATATGGTTTACAAATTAGCCAACCTAGAAAATCAAACCGACGCGCGGTCTATTCTTCTCGGTTCACTGTTTGTATATCTGGTGGCAACATACAATGTGCAGGAAACAAATTCCCACATTTCGTGGTAAATATTGTGACCGTTCATAAGTCATAAAACACACACAATGCTTTGCTCCTAAGGCAAGCTGCATCTCGGCGTGCGCAGGTGACGCGTATGTACTTCGTTCGTCGTCGAATAAAGTTCGGTTTTGCCACCGCAGCGTGCAGGGCTTGTGCCTTTTGCCTTTGTCGTTGGCAAAGCCATTACAACGTGCCAATAATGGCACACCCCACTGGGCTCACTGACTTTTTGACGTTTCCCATTGGATTTCCACCAGATCCCCCACACATCGCATGATTTATTTTGGTTGATCTACGTTGTGTGGAATTTATTATTTATACTGTTGAAGTGCCTTTAGGAAATCTTTCTAATATTTCAAATCTTATAAAATAAACTTCAGCGTGCTATGGAAACGGACATGCACCTTATACCATAAAAAATATGTAATAATATCGTTTCTACAAGATTCGTTTTTGATTAATTTTTTGGATAATCTAAGTCTCAGTCTGCCAAATATTCCGCACCCATAGACATGATGGCTTAGGGATTGAAATTTCTACGTAAGTGCGGAAAAATATATAAAACTCAAGAAAACCACGTTATTATCAAAGTTGAAGACGTTAAATTGTATATACATATAGAGAATTAGCAATTTTTTTAAACTTTACACACGTTGATTCAATTCAAAATTATAAGGAAAACTGCTGATTGACTAGACGCATTTTTAAGTGTTAGCTTTAAAATAATTCATTCCGTATATACAGATGAGCAATTGTTTAGACCCTCGCTGCCTACGTATTTCCATTTAAAATCATTTTCAGCTTTGCCCTCTTGAAAGTGAAACCTAAACCTCAGGGCTTGGCCCATCTCTGAAAAGAGCAAGTCAATTTAGAGGTAAGACAAAACTCTCTAGCTTGTGATGACTGTCTTAACGACTGAAAGGGCTAGCAAAGCGACTTTTAAAGGAAACAATTGACGGCGAGAGTATACGTGAAGACAACTTTTGGTGGCCAGTGTGAAATCCAAACTTATCTCGCGGCTGAAAATAAAAGATTTTGTTCGTGTCGACGCTTCCTTCGCTTTGTCGTCTGGACGTCTGGAGGCGATAAAAATTAAAGCCTAATCGATACAAAATAGACAAGTGACACTATCCCGCGCGGCAACAACCAAATATCTCAAAGTCCCTGCCGGGCTCTATCACCCGCCGGACTTGTTTATTGAACCCATAAAGGTATGCGAGCATAAACCCGTCAACGCGTACACACAAACACGCGAATTTGCATCGCTGACGACGAGTGGTGTTACATAAAATTCGTTTTGTTACCACACTAAAAGCTGATATATGGAAATTCCCAATGACTTAAGCATTATAACAACAATTTTGCTAAAGCGATTGGAAAGCTTTTTCTCGTCATTGGTGACAAATGAGAAAGTCTCGTGTAACCTTTTAATTGATAAACATTGACCTCCAAAAACTAATGTTCGGATATATGTTGTCCAAAGAGAAATTCAAATTCTCTTGTACTTAATAGTACGAATATAAAATTTGTGCTTTCTTTGATTTTCAAATCACCTTAAGCGTATAAAAATATAAAAAAATCAAATCAAAATTTGATAGGCACATAAAGCGAGTAGACAAATTCGATCAACAGCTTGCACGTCAGTTAAAAAAGAGATGAATGAAAATCTAATAATAACAATTCTTTGTCTGCTGGAGCATATGTTCCATTGGCGGCTGATCCGACTTTGAATGGAATCTGGTTACCGTGGGGTCGGAATAACACTCTTGCCGGGCGTGTGATCAGGGTGCGTATCACTGGTTTTAAATTAAACGAAAATATTTATAAAGCAGGAGGGATTTGTAGCACCTTTAGTGATGCAGGGCGGCTCTAAAGTCAAAAAAGGAGCTGCGCTGTCATAAATCAGAATGGCTGACCTGAAGCCGCGTGTTTTCTATTCAGCGGGAAATATTGTAATGAAAAAGATAGGCAGAGTAGAAAAAGCGGAGAGAAAGAGAGAGAGAGAGAGAAAAGAGAGGAATTCTCTTGAAAGGAATACACGCAGGCGCGCGGCTTTGTAAAGTGATTTTTCGTCATTGTCGGCAAACATTACATGCGCTGCCGCTACCGTCACCACGAGGCAAGGTGTCCAAACATTTAAAACTGGGACAAAGCGTAGCAACAAGATTTCCCTAGTGCCCACTTTTCCATTATCAGCGGCAGCATCCCCGGTGCGGAATCTAAACTACGATGTGTTGTGCTCTGCACCAGCAGAAGCAGGAGAGATGTTTTTCACCCTCGAGAAGCATACTGTCTTTGACTTTGAAATTTCTCCGCTAGCTTGAACGAATTTGCTCTTTGGGGAAGTAATTCATCATTTTCAGGCTCATATTGTTCGGTGGGATGCATTTTCTCTAACCATAAGCTTTCATCTTTTGTGTTCAATACTCTTTTTAAAATGTGTTACAATACAATTTACAACCACACAAAAAGTAGTAGCAGAGACTCTCTTCGATATTTCACCGTGATCGGCACTTTGAACTAAAGTTTGTTGCGTGTTGGCAGGATGGTCAATACTTTTACTGACCATCTTGCTCCAAATGCTAACGTCAGTGAAGTTAATCACTAAAGCCACGTTGTAGTCATTTGGCAAAACTAATTATTTTCAGAAAACATTAAATTGATTAATATATTAATTTCAAGATCAAACATATATCAAGAATGAGTCAGATCTTAATTTTCTGAGCTTGGGAAGTGGTTCTGGTTTGTTGTCTTGACCACAAAAAAGTAATAATAAAGGAACAAAAGGCTTATAAATAGCTATCTTCCATAAGTTTTTCTGTCGTGATTGAAGTGCAAATCACTCAGCTTGCCCAGCTTTATGTTTTTGCAAATTAATTTTTCTTTGATATATCTAATATGAATGTAAGATTAAAAATTTGTGCGGAAAAGATCACAAAAAAAGTGAAGAGGCGTGCTTGAATAAAGTCTGACGATGATGTTTTTCTCTGATTGTGGGCAGGTGCTGCATCCGAAATCGAAAATGCATTATTTCCGACACAACAATGGGCATGAGCAGTTGTTGTTGGCTCGTCCGCACTTTCGTCACGCGTGCAGGGGCGTGCGTGTATTATAGACCGAGTGTGCAGCATGTTCGGCTCTCCAATAATTAATTCACAAAGCAAAATTTTTGGGGGAAACCACGCGGATTCGGTTGTGCCTGTCCTCGAATTGTTGGATAGCCGCGGGTGGCGCTTCCAGTTTCCTCCTGCTTGAATTAAAAAGTGGATTAATTGTTCGGTTGGGCTTACAAAGCAATCGAGAAGGTAGCGGCAGACCTTGGCTTGTCGTTTTCGCATGCATGAGCACGCATGGCAGTGACAAATTACATTCATTCCGTTTTGCACCGGTCGGCTGGCAGGTGAGCTTTTGTAAAATAATCAATTTCGTGGTTTTAAGAAAATTAAAGATGCGAGAGGCAAATGATTCTTATTTGCAATTGAATCACCTTTAAAATGTTTTGTTTCAATTTTTACCTGAAAAGGAGATGTTTCAATACCGACTTTTTTTCTAAAATCCTTGAATTTTTACCTTGTCTTGGTCTAGTCAAAAATAAACAAATGTTTGTATCGATAAAATTACTGAATTTTGTTGGGGAAGTTGTTTTGAAAATGCGTAAAATCCATTGCGTCACGCAGGAACCTGTGATCAAAACCGTAGTGCATCACGCTTGAGCTGAAAATCTACTTTTGCGTTTACGACAGACTATAGATGCCGGAGCTCTGCAAGATTTATATGCTATCAAATGTATTTTGGCTTGCGATGAAACGTGAATTGTGCGATACGCTGCGTGTTTACAGTTGGTTACGGTCACCTACGTGGTGGCACAAAAGGAGCCGGGTGGCTGCGCCGCCACCGCCGCCGCAGATTAATGTTTTTGTACACACCTCCAAATGCGAGAAAGAGAGCTACTTTTTGAGAAGGAGCGCAATACATTTCCTATTACGTGCCTCCCCAGCTTGCGTCTGAACGAAAAGGAAAAAGGCAGCTGCCCTTTCGACGAGAGGAATGAGACGACCTGACTTTAAATATTTCCAGCAAAGTCTGCTAATGGTCCTTTGTTGGCTGATGCGCGGTCTACAAGACTCATTCGTTTCCCAGAGCACAAGCGGCTATTACTAATTTTATGACAAGCAAACCTGTTGTGTCGGAAAATTTTATTGTTCCTTTTCAAGTTGACAATTAATACGCGCAGCGCACCATGAAACGAAGACAATCACTGATATGTAGTTATCACTGAAAATTGGTTTTTGGTTACTTTAACTGATATTTTGTATATCAGAGATTTTCGTCAGAAACTTCTAAATTTAATGCAACCTCAAGCAACAAATTTTTAAAATAATTTATGTGGTTATTGAAAAGAGTGAAATTCAATGAAATATATAACGGTGTCAATAAATTTATTTGTAAAGTATATTGCACCACAAACAAATAAATATGTTAACCACAAAGGTTGCAGCTCAGTATAACAGTGGGCACGCGCTCCATCCCATCCCATCCCATCCACATCAATAAACTTTATAAATCGCGACGGTTTCGCGAAAAGTCCATTTCCATTCCGGAAAGAGGAGAGTCTATTGGCCGGCAGATCGTAAAAAGTAAATACAGCTCCCCTCAAACGTTTTGTGCCGCAATTGTCCATTGTTCTCGCTTCTAGCAAAGGAGCCTTATAGAAAGAATGACAGCAATATAGTTAAAACACTTGTCACGTGTTTCCGTGTTCAGTGCAAGCTGGTTCACTCATGATTCACGTCGTAAATATTATTTCAATGGTCAAACGGGTTGAAATATTCAAGTAGGACATTCATTCAAATATATGTATATATATGCTTTGTTTTTGTTAAATGATTCTAAAGAAATATTCGGACATGAACAAAAATACTTGAGCCATAGTTTCCTTTTATTTCACGTTAATGCTAAGTTATAGCTATTATTTTCAGCCTGGAACCCCTGAAAAATTTTCCAATCATCGCATGCTTCCTCCAAAACAGAGCAGAAGCAATCACCTGGCCTGTCGCGCCCACTAATCGTTAATAACCCTGGTCGGCTCGGGTAACAAACGAGCCCAGCAAGTCAGAAAATAACTTCCTGCCGGGAGGAAGCGTTCAACCCTTTCTTTGAGGACAGACTGTGGAGGTAATGGATTCTATTTTCTGTCTAATTTGGAGAGGCTGAGCGACAGGCGTGCACTATTTCGTTGCACTCGGGACGCCTCTCACTTTGATTTTCGGGCGACGACAATAGAATGCGCAGAATGCACCGCAACAAAGCGGGAGCTGCTGATGTGCTAAAGGGAGAATGAAATAACCACAAGGCCCACCTAATGGCATTAAATAGCAGTTGTTGTGCGCCCGCTGCAGTCACCTTATTTAGGGGTCGGGAAAAAATTTATGATATACGTTCTTTCCAGATTGTACCAGCGGGATGCTTTTTGATGGAAAAAAGTTGCAATCAGCAATAATAAATAATATTCTTACAATATTTTATCACTATATGCAAATAAACAAATCTGTAGGCAAATACTGGCAATTCTTGAATATTTATTCATTTTGGGTTGAATTGTAACTAAATTTATGCGTTTCTTTACACTTGAAATGAATTTAAATTGAATTTTGTTTCATTGAAAAATGTCAAGTTTTGATTTTTCTGATTAAATCATTTTTCCAAGCTGTATTAAGAAATACTTGAACAAATAATGTACAAGCCAACAATTTATTTGTTAATTTCAGATTTAAAAGTGTCAGTTTTTTTAGAAAATATAGCCGCAATTGCTTGAGGTTTTTCCAAAATCATTTTCTTCGGAGAAAAGGAAAAATAAAATGAATTTGCCGGTTCTTATTTATCTATCTGATGATTCACATTCTGCTGAAATGTAAGATATCCCCGCGTGCGCCGCATATTTCATAGTTGCAGGAAGTTTAATGTCAAGCATAACAACAATAAAAGCCGCACGCATGCACGCGGTTTATGAGATAAAATATATTTTTATGAGAGGGGAAAAGGCAGAATTGGAAAGGTGTCATCTGGCCCGACTTTTAGTGGCATTTATTATGTCCATTGAGGTAGGTATGTCCTGCCTCGGGTGGTCGATCGCAACCCCCTGTGCGGGAATCTCTGCCACGTCAAGATCATCTTTGAGGAGTCAGCGTTTACTGCCGTAATATAGAAAAAACACAAAAGCCCGTGCTGCGGCCATTCACTCGCGATATGTGTGGCTCGGCTCCACAAGAAGAAACAACCCAAGATCGGTGTTGTATGCGATGCTCCACCAGGGTTTCTTACCAATACTTGGTGCCATGGGAATAACATCTGATAAGACGGATTATTTCCCTATAAATTTCCCCAGCCACATAACTCTTGGAGACGTGCACGCTGTGCGAAGGGATGAAATTCTTGCACGTCAACACAAGTCGCTCTTACAGCCATCATGGAATCTATAAAACTATAATTTGATGTAGAAAATTGAAGGCTTCACGTGCAATATAAATCAACTAGTGAGGACTAATTAAATTCATTTGATCTGATTCGATGAAAATGTACAAAATATATCGTTTTTAAATCAATAAACTTAGTTTTAGTGCCATCCATCATCGAAACTTCAATCACATTTGTTTTGTTAACGCACGTATCAAAAGTGATATTTGTTTTCCGTCTGACGAGGAGGAATTTTAATTTTTCCAACCATTCTGATCACTTGCCATTTGCATTACAATTTCTACAGCTCGATTGATTTCCGGTGGTGTATGAATCACAAAATAAGCGGGCGGAATATTTCCAATTAAATTATGACCGAGTGCTCAGTCATCCCACGTTCGAATTCCAATTTCCGCCCTATTCAATATTTTATTGGATGTACAAATTCTCTCGTTTCAAAGTCTCGTCATGCGCGAAACTTAGAAAGCACTCTCCGACGTTGATTTGATCATACCTGCCGTCGACGTGTTCTCATTCATCACAATTGCACTTGAATAAATTAATCGTGAATGGCCGCCTCTTTTCGGCTGATAATCAACAACAAATATTTTCATTGCGGTTATTTCGTGCGCACATAGCGTACACGGTGAAGCAGTTCCTAAATAAATCCTTATTTGATTCGGCAGCACAGGAAATGGAAAATAAACAAATAGGGAGAGGATGCAGCTCGAGATCTTTCAGCTTGCCTCTCATTTCGTTGAGCTTTCGATTTGGCTATTCGCCACGTTGGAGGAAAGAATTCATTACTCCATTCATGAGCGTAATTAAAGTGGATTTTATGAATCGGTGCACAGTGTTTACCTCCAGCAGTCAATTTAGGTTTGGATAATTGAAAAATCTAATAACTTATTTTGAAGATCTTCTAAAAATCATATCGCATGTTTATATTTTGCTATTATACGTTACCAATTTTTTTACAGTCAAGTTTTGTATATTTCATGAACGAAAGGCTTTAAAGAATGAAATATTTGCTTTTTAAATTGCTGCATGATGAATGGCAATGACGAAAGTAAAGAATCTCACAAATACTGCTTGAAAGCCGCTAAGAGGTGTAAGATTTATTAAAATCATTTTCGCCACTGCACAAACGATTCAATCTTTATTTTTTTCATACCTCATATATGAAATATCTGAATTTTTACATGTTAATTTTTTCTCCCGAAGCAATTAAGCGGTCGAGCGAAAGGCCAACAAGAGTCTGCGCAGCTTGGCCGCAGCGAATGTTTAATTAAATTTCCAGGTAAAACAAACAGCAAAAGACCATCGCCGCCGTGCCGCTCGACCCAGGTAGTAAACAAAGAATCGCACGCCCATCGCCAAGATGCAGAAACCAATTATCTTCTCCATTTATCTCTGCTGACTAGCCCTCTCACTTATATATTTTGAATAAAACAATAAACTCTCGCTTCTTTGTTGGTATAAATCCCACTCAAGGAGTGAGAGTACGACTTTTGTTTAAATTAACGCGCTCGGCGTCAAATGTACACAGCCATATATACCTTTGTGTTTACTCTGCGGAAACCATAAATTCATAAATTAATTACGTTCAAATTTTGTTTGGGATAATTGCGCCCTATGCATTCGCTCTGGCGAGTTTCTTTGTGTGTTTAGCAAAACTACTGGATGAGAGAGTATGCAACCTTCTCGCCAGGCGTGCGTGTGATGCTGCCTATTCAAGCATCTTCAGCGTATAAGCATACGCCCCAGAGACATTAAACGATTAAATGAATCGTCACGTTTTTTTCTTGAATTCTGTGAATTGTGGGAAAAGTTTCAAGGTTTGCTTTAGATCATTAGGAAAGGAATCTTTGTGGGATTTAAAAAAACAGGGAGTTGTCGACTACAATACGCAATAACCAATCAATTGAGATAAAGGAGTTCAAACCCCTAACAGAGACCATTTAAAGGAAGCTTAACTTTTTTACAATTATGGACATTCATTTCTCTATTCTGGAAATTGATATTTCAGCTAATATAGAGAGACTGTTAATTGATGGGTAAATGGTCCCATGATTGTCCTTAAACTGCTATGGCAGGCGATCGGCGTCGGGAAGTATATAGACAGGAATGGGCACCGCAACAACGCACTATTTGGATCAATTTGGATGGGCCCCCGCGGTGTTTGCCTACATCCATTCGTTCAGACGCATTGGTAATGAGACCCGAATTTCAATTGAATGTGCCATAAAACGCTGCGGCAGCTGGTATTTGTGACAAAGCGAAATGATCTACGACCCCGCGTAGCCGCTGATTGCCTATGTGCGGGATGCTGCTGACCGATTCGGCTCGTGTGTTTGACTTAGTGGCTTTTTCGCCGAGCACGCACAATGCGCTGAATTAGACTAATGGATAATAGATTTAGGGTTGAGGAGGGAATGAATAATCTGCAGCTGTGCAAAGTCGCGTCCGGTTAGTCACGCCGCCAATATCACCAAAACAGACGTGGGCAGTAGCTATTTTTGGAAAAGAAGCGGCTGATTAGTGTCAGGCTTTGTTTTCGCCAGAGAAAGATGGATCGACTCAATTAGTTGGAATCCTCTGTGCGCACTGGGAAGGGTTGAACTTAATTATCCACACGATACATCGAGATAAGGGTGTTAGCTGAATATTTTCATTATTTGCCCGTATCCATACAAAATAATTATATGCTGAGCTCAACAAAATGAAATTGTAGTTTTAATAAAAAAAGGAAAATATATTTTAACGAGTCCAAGTCGGCAGAAGGCTTGCATAAAAAATAAATTTTTTTATTTTAACAAAAGCTGGTGAATTTACCTGACTCTGCAATATTAAGTGTGAGCTTTGACATGCAGATCATTTATATTAACTTTCCAGTAAAACCGCCTTTTCTTTACTCAAATTTACATGAATTTAAAACAACCATTTTCAGCCTCGCCTTTGAGGGTTCACAGAAGCGGCGGCGGCGACTGCTGTCGTTTCGGCAATTTGATATAATTTCACTGCCTAGCAAAGCGCGAATATCTTGCTGCAGACATCTCCAGAGTGCATTGCGCTGTCAGTTCATCTCCTGTCCCTTTCACGTCGCACACGAGAAAAGCCAAAGGTAAAAAATTCGCTAGAGGCTGCCGAGAGAGCGAAATTCAATGTCATCCGCGCGAGCATAATTCATTCCTTTCTGCTCTCGTATATGCTCTCTGCTTGTACGCCATGCTGAATAACGAGATGAGAAACGAGAGCAATTTTATATACAAGGGATGTGAAAGAGGACGAGGGAGTTATATTGCATCAGTATGTCAAATGCTTCAACTTTAAAAATTCAAATTATAAATTTCTGACAAAGATCTAATAGTTTTTTCAAAAGATGAATAATTGAGGGGTGGGAATGAAATAAAATAAAAATTAATTTTCGGGAAAACATCATCAGCAAAGGAACAAGATGACTGTTTTTTAATCTCTAGAAATTTGTTTTGAGAGAAAAATATGAAGATGAGTAATCTTTTGCAAATTTAGCCTGTAACGTTGAATTGGTTTAATTATTACAGGTGAAAATTTCTGCTGGCAATCCACTCTGCCGGGCAATACAAAATAAAAAGCTATTTTTGTTTATTATATAATTTGCAACAAAAGCCAGAACATTTTCTCACAAGTGAAAAGCTTAAGACGGCCGTTTTTCACAACCCCGGCACCATCGCGTTGCGTTTGTAGTGAGGAAAGCTCGGCCGGGCGGAAACGCCTCGCGCTCGGTTTATTGCAATTGGCCTGGCGGCGAAATTAAGTATGTGTTCATCAGATTGTCGCGCGGCGCGCCTCGCCGAGAGGCTGGCCGACGCTCGATTAAACACCGCATCCATCTCTCGGCAGGCGAATTAAAAAAGAGGGAAAGAAGCCGAAGAAGACAGCAGCGCAGCTGCTTGTTTTACCCCTTAGGCTGCGTGTACTTGTTGATTTTCGAGCATGCATGCCTACTCTTTTTATTTATCAATGTGCGGCTAGAAGCACCGCGGGTGAACGCAGAGAGACAGACGAGCCGCCGCTCTCTGTTTATTTTGGTAATAATACCCCGTGCATACACACACACTCGCGCGGGTTGTTCACAGTAGCCGGCTGCTGGAGAGCGCCTGCAGGGAACTCCGATTTGGCCGCCAAAAGACCGAGGAATGTTACAAACGTGCGGCTAGGAAAGGGTTTAATTATCACCAGGGTGATTATTAACTTCGTGGTTTTTCTAGAAAAAATAACCACTTCATCTTTTCGAACCTTGCGCAAACATTGAATATTAACGATTTTTTCATCTACTATTAACACGACCTCTTTGTATTTAGAATGGCTTTTAAATGGCTGAGCATAAATTTAGCCTTTGCTGGTTATGTTTGCGTGTGTCTGAATTATTTCAGTAAATGCTTTTAAATTGTTATAATGTATTTTATTTGTCTGCAAGCGTATTATTGTAAATTCTTTTAGTTACAAGACAGGAGAAATTAAGGTATATTTGCTAACTGTATAATTTCCTGCAATTTTCCCACATTTTTATTATTTTGCAATTGAAGCAAACAAATAGTACTTTACAAATTTCACCTTTTGCAATTATAAAGCAATTATAAGCGCAGAGCAAACGTGTGTGTTTGCAGCATATATTCATTATTTGTGTAGAAAAACAAACAGGGACTTTTTGCGGCAAAGACGGTTCCAGCTGCTAGCCCAGCGGCAAAAGAAAATTAGCTGCTGAGGTTAAATCCAATTAGGACGGGGGCTATTTGTTCAAGTGAACGCAGTACAACGAGAGCACATGTCCGTTGGCCGAATGAGTATTCCGACCACGAAATTTCGAGCAGCATTGTCTCCCGCTTTCTGCTGTCCGCCGTCGGAGGTTCGTCTTCGCAGCCGACGAGCGAGTGATGGCATTTATTTAGTAATTGAGAAAGCTGATCTGGCAGAAGCTCGCAGCTATCATTATTGCGACTACAATGGTTTCGGTTAACCCGCTCTCGTGCATGTCTCATCGCAGGCGCGCACGTTCGCCGCTCTTGAATTTCTGATAATTTGACTCTCGGTCTCGTTAGCTGAACACAGCTCTCGGGGCGTTATATATCTGAGATGCATCTGCTAACAAAGGTTTCAATTTCGAATTATGAAATCATGCATGAAATTCCTTAATGATGCATTTATTTACCCACGATTCATTGCAAATTTACGTGAAGAGCGATTTTATTGATGGTTATCATTTCTCCAGGTAGAAATTTATTCCGAAAATTGGCTCGATTCCCACCTCAAGCCAGCTCAAAGAACAACGGCCACTTCTGATCAGGTGTGTCGAAATCAAATTTATCTCGATATGTGCGCGAGCAACGCAGCTGCTGTGCAAATCTGCCGCCTGTTTTTTCCTCTCTGGAGTGTGACCTATAGCGAGAGTAAAGTGCTGCTGGCGAGTGAAAGAGAAAAAGCACACCACTTTTACTAGCGTCTCGATAACAGTGGGTGGTCCGCTCGCGTATCTGGTAGCGCGATCTGTGTAATCAGATTGAAAGCCGGTGGGCCAGAGAATGGCCAGCACCATTACTTGGCACAAAGTGACGCAAATTAAAAAGCGCGCCCCATTCCAAATCTAATTACGTGTGTGGTGGTCGTGGTAAATCAGGAAAAAATTACGATCAGCAACTTATTATGAAGGATGGGGGGGGGGGGGTGAACGCGCTCAATTACGCCACCGTCTTCTCACGTCTAATTTTACACAATCTCATGAAAAATAACGAAGAAAAAGGGGACAAATAGAGGCTATATACTGTGCTATGAGCTTTATTATCTGATGTAAGAAAGAGAACGAATTGATCTTGAAACTAATAAAGAGTAAAATTGAGTAAATCTCCTTTAACATTATGATAAAATACTTTCCGATTGGGTATCGCCGCACTAAAATTTATCTATCAAAATGAACCAAGATCATATTTGTAATAATTTAATAGCAATGAGTTTACAATCCTGATAATCCTTAAGAGTTAAAACTATTGATTTTTAATGATAAAAAGTGAAAATTCACATTCTAAAAAATGATATTAATGATAATAAATGAGTTACACAATTAACCAAAAATACAAAAAATAAATACAGATAAACTTATAATATTAATGTATTCCATACAAGATGAGATTTTTTAGCTAAATGCAGAATAAAAATAAAACAGTTCAAAGAGCAACTCTGACGCGACTCGATGACGCACACCGAATGTGCAAATCTCTGCTACTTATTATGCAAAAGGAACTGGGTGTCTTTGTATGCTTGAGGTCGTCGAACTTGCCACTGGTGGCTATTGTATGCATCGGGGAACATGCAATGACAAAGGCCAAGGGTAGTTCCAGTGGGCCACGAAAGATTTCCCCCGCGATATCCGCGTAACGAGAAAATGCACTTTAGCCGATTTTCACGAGCACCGCGCCGATCTCGGAAATTATTCATTGAAATATTTAGGTCGGCGCCTCTTATCGTCACTTTTCATTTCCAGCATTATGAATGGGCTAAAACACTTTCTTTGTTCTGCAGCACCGGCACGCCTGATTTATCTTTGCGCCTAAAAGTAGAATCACGTGCTTTTCGGCACTTTGCTGCGAGGCCTGCGCTGCTGGAATCCACTACAAATATTCTAACGCGGCCACCATCAATTAAAAGTTAAGAAAATCTTCGATTTGAATCTGTCAGCAGTTTAATGAAAAATGCACGATTTACATATTTCAACAATTTAAACGCGCTTATCTCGGCACAGAATTGTGGCACTCGCGCAGCGCCGGGGATAATTCGATTAAAACTCACGCGGAAGCCGAGTTTTTGTCTGCTGTGGAGCGGAATTTTCAAAAGTGGCTGAGTGTTGTAATTAGTTAATCATCAAAGGGAGCTTTACGCGAGAATCAGTCGTGGCGCGCGCGGTAATTGCACGCGAGTGAGAGAGGAGAACTCTTGAAAACGAAATGAATTTCAGAGAGCAGCGCACGTCTTTCGTAATTACTTCATCGGAACTGCAAAGAAAAGCAAGGCTGGATATAAGAGAGCACTAGTGCCGCCAGCACCTATTTAAGTAATTGGAATCGAGTTTCGCAGATGTACACACTAAAGCCCAAGGGCCCGAAACCGCCCCCTGCGCGATTTGCCCAAGGGTTGAAACTTCTGTCTCCTCTCCGCCTCGCACAATATGGCACACACGCAAAGTTTGCCGAGTGTAAAACCTTCTCTTTGTGCGCTAGCTGTTTTCTCTCTTTGATTGCTCTCGGCCGCAAATTGGTCCGCTACACTTGCTCCATTTTCCAAGCCGCACGACCCCTCAGGTATTTCAACCGCGCTTCATTGCTTTCCCTACATACGTCTTCTATCGTTTTCTTCTTGGCTTATTGCCCTTCCACTGATTACTATACTATTTAGATTGGATTGCGTTACTGTCAGTCAAAACAAAAACATTAAAAAAAACTATTATTTTGCTACTCCCATAATTTGTAATCAAAACTGCGATTTAAATTATTATTAATCTTGGTACATTGTTATTCAACTTTTAATATTAAAACTAATGAGAGATCCTTTGCAGTTTATTAAATGGATTGAATTCAAAATTTCATATTCTCAATGAAGGATTATCTACTGAAGCCTAAAATGGCCCGCACTTAGAAAATCAGAGCGCTGGAATACAAATAAATGTCGTTCTTCTTTTTTATTTACATACTTGGTTTCTTATAAATATTTAGTTTCAAAATTCGTTTTATCATTGAACACCAGACAAAAATAATGCACCCAACAGTACATTGATCAAAATATTTTTTGACTTTTCAAGGAAAATATTTGTTAAAATTTTCCGTTTGATATGCTCTAATTGATTTCTTATTTAAAAAACATGAAAATAACGCAGATTATTCGTAAATCTGTCAAACATTCCTGGTACCGAGAAAATTTTAAAGCACAAAGCAACATTGACAAATATTATTTGCAAGCTTTGTAAGCAGAAAAGTAAAATATTTTATTTTGACAACCTTCAGTATTCAGATATTTGTATTTTTTAATCGATGCATGGGTTGATAATATATAAATTAATTGTAATCCATACCATCGTTACTACTGCATTTTTTCAATTATTTAGAAGCACCACTTGTTATTCGTTGAGCCATTTTCCGAAATCAAGTAAAGTAAGCTTGATGCACCACAATTAGAAGTAAAATATATGATTCGCCATCGAAAAAGGCAATGGTTAGCGCTATAGAAGCACTAACAAGAGACCATTCAAACAAGAAATTCAATAACGAAGATGGCAACTATGCGGAGCCCACCCAACCGTAAATCTCGTCGCATTTGTCAATTGTCTTTAGCCATTCAATTGTCGGCCGCATTGACTCTCACGCTTGGTTTGCGTCAGTGTGGGTGGCGCGAAAACGAACCTTTCGTCCGACTCGCTGCGGACCAGATGAATAATTGGCCAGTACCTTTTCCGCGGCGCAGCAGCTTATGTTTATTCACAAAGTGGCTGTTCGCGCGGCGACATGCACGCGTAAACAGCAATATGCATGCGCGCAAGGGACGAGACCAGTCTTATTTTTACGACAAGAGTAGCTGCCTGTTTGGGATGAATGAATGATTCATTTTGGGTGGCCGCGCGCACAAAAGTCGCCGGCCTGTCAGTAAATTATTCAGCCGCATCAGCGCCCAGCCCAAGGCGGACGGCCAGCCCACGGGACCGAAAATTCGACCCAGAGGCGCATTTATTATTCATTAGCAAAGGCGACGCGCCAGAATTCATCCATTTTAAGAGTAATTCGGTCATGGTTTTGAAAATTTGCATAAATATAGACATTGGGATAATAATTTTATTTTTAATATTATTATATGTTTCATTTGGCTTTCTATGCTGAGATTTTGCAACTATCGATGTTAAATTTAAGGGAAATATTTTCCCTTTTTATAGATATTAATTTCTTGGCACATTTAGATTTTGTATAAATAATTCAATCATCTAAGATTCACTTAATGGCTGTTTTCCCCTCACCCATTAAGCATATTTTGAATATAGATTCCATTCCTTGTACCCTGCTTCGTATGATTTTTTTTTTTCGTCAAATTTCCACTCTGCTGTCTCGTCTTTGTTTTCTATTAAGGAACATTTTCCGTGTAAGTCTCCCACTCTATGTGGAAAGCTGAAAAATCATTCTTTTGCACATCAACTCAAATATATTAGTTTGATAAAGAATATTTAGCTGATTTTAATTTGATTTGTACAAATCGTTGATGTTTAATAAAAATAAATTTATCAATCATAATTTGAAACGTTTAGCCATATAAACTACTTTCAAGTTTAGCCCTAAAAGTTGATCTGAGATTAAAGATTTAGGCCATGTAATAACCCCCGGCATGTGCAATAAATATCAATCACTTAATGGCGTTTTTTTACTTTTTCCAACACCAGACATAAATAACAATTTTCGTTTTTTCCCTCTGACTGTCTTCGACCCATTTTCAGCTTAGTTTAAAAAAGATTAATTGAATAAGAGAAGTCAAATAATTACGTATAAAAGAGCTAATTTAATTGGGTTTTTACGAGGAATAATTAATGTGTGGTTTTGGGAGGGCGGTGAACACGCGTGCTGCGCTTGTTTATTTAATTTAGTGCACCTCAACGGCAGCAGGTGCAGATCTCCCGAGATGATTATTAGGTGCATCGTCAGTTGTTTTCTTTTCTTTCCTCTATGGCGGTGTGCGGAAAGCTGTTGATTAACTGCTAAAGAGCGCACAGGCTGTTGTTTGACGAGGAATAACACACAAACGATTTAGTAGCTCGGGAGAGGAAAATATAATTACGATTCACTTTGAAAAAGCGCAACCCCATCAGGGCGGTTAGTCGTTTTCGGCGGATGGAGGTCGAAATAATTATCAGAAAAACGCACTAGCTTGTTTGTTTTTTGGGGAAAAGTGCAGCTGATGCAGGTGCTGGCGGAAAGGAGCTATGTGATCTTTTTTGATCAATGACGGGTGCTTAATAATGGTTGAGCTCACTCAGATCTAACAATAAGTTGCGCGAATCATTAGTCAATATGCCAGCTGAGGCCTAGCATCATCAGGGACCAGCAAGATGAGGGAAAACAATTGAATGAAATGTTTTGAAACATGGAAATATTAATTACCAAAATATAAATTATTTATAATTATTCACTAAAAAGGAAACCCCGGATCATTTGCATTTATTAATCTAGCGAATGCAATGCTTGGAAAGGTATTAAAATTATACCCATATAAAATGCAAGGTGTTGCAGGGCGCAATTTAAACGGGCATATTGTTATGTGATTTGAATTCAACCAATTCAACAAAAAAAGTCATGGGGAATATTTTACCCTTTTCTTTTTGTTTCAAAATAAACAGCACGAGTAATTCATATATATTTAATTAAAAAGCTTCAGACAGAACAGTACGCTTCCTTTAGTTTAGTATAATCATCGTTGAGTGATTCTACAATTCCTACTAATTCCAGAGTAATGGATTAACATGGGAAAAACGTTTAAATATGTAACTGCTGTTCAAATAAGAATGTCAATTTCAAAGCATTGCATTTGCAGTCACCAATGTTAAAGTTTACTTTGAAACCTCGAAGTAATTTTTTGGTAATAATGTTATAAACTATTTTTTTGAATAAAGGCCAAAGATTTCCCACGAAGCATGAGACAAATTTTTTATTTTGCACTTTGCTTTTCAAATGGCGAAAATTGTTTCCCTATAACGTGGAATTTCTTGAAAAGAGCTTGGTGATACATCGTTGGATAGATATCTTCAAAAGGAATCAAAATCAGCTAATACGAAAATAAATTCGGTCAACAGTTTTCAGTATATATACATAGTTCAAAGATAATAAGCCATTCATATTAATTTGTTTTCAAGTATAGTTTTACATCATAACAAGGGTATATAGCTTGAAAGTTAACTTTAATATGGAAACAGCTGCTGCGTGGGTAAAAAGCCTGTCCTAAATAATATATCTCTGGCCCAAGTGCAACGCTCCACATCCCCTGCACTGCACAGCGATCAAAATCGAGGTTTCAAGTGTTTCTGGCTGGTGAAGAGGGTAAAACAAATGGTTTGGAACGCAAGACAGCTTCCAACAAGCTCTTTGCCTTTGCGTCTGACAAAAGCGGTGTGCTATCACACGAGATCTCCAAGGCGCGCACACCAGGCCCTCCATATCCAGGTAGTATGTGCGAGGAGGGAATTAGACAAATAAAATCGAGTCGGCCGCCAGAGCCAATATTTATCGATGTCTTTAATGCACTCTCGCCGGCCCAACACAGTCTGATTTGTACCAACATGCGCCAAAACACGGTCTTCGACACTTCAGCCGAGGCCCTCACAGCGTGTGCGCACATCCCTTGGCTAGCACCTGCCACCCTTCCGAATTAAAAAAAAAGAATTGACGACTGGCTCGGCGTCAAATGAGATTATAGGGGTTGTGCGATTAATCTATCATCTTCATGCTTAAGTGGTTCCAACGGCGCGGAAAATGCTTTAGTTTTGATACGCACCACCGTTTAACAGGTCGATTACAAATGAGCTGTCATATCCTGAAGGGTGAAAGTCGGTCTTTCAGGAAATTTTCATTGCAATCAAACATATATTAAATTTTAAGGCATGTGCAAATCCTGTGTCTTGACATTGGAGCGAAAAACGTTTTTAAACCATTACAACGTTTTTTGTTACAATTATATGAAATCTGTTAACGGTTTGAAAAATGTTCCCGTGTTCAATTTAAATTCCTAGAAGCAATCTTAAGTTCTTTCTTGGAAAGACATTCTTACTTTATATTCATGAAATCATGATTTCCGTCAAAAAGTACATTAATTCAGAGAAAAACTATTTAATAACTTTGTTTAAGCTCAGAAACATGTTTATATACTGACGGTTACTGCATCTGCTGTAGTTTTTATCGTTCTCAAGGGCTTTCCGCTCCTGCGGAAGATTGCCAGACGAGACGGTAGTTGAATGTCAGCGTCAGCAGTTTTTCAAATTCAATTCATTCAGCTCGGCTTTTTGTTTCATACAAATAGAGTCACGTCAAGAGCATTTGCTCACTGCTGCTGCCGGTCAAATGTACAAACACACATTTCAGCCGCTGCTGAGTGTATCCCTGCATTAAACACACATTAAACAGGGGCCTAATAAGACGGTAGTTTGTCTACCTTCTTTTTTTCTCCTTGTTTGCCGTGAAAACTTTGGGAAAACTCCGTCGAGAGCTCCCATTTGGCAGGTGACCGCGCGCACCAGCGGCGGAATGGCCACTTGGCTTTTTGTTCAAGCGGCAACTAGGCAAACACAGCTTTCAGCGAGTTTGCTTTTGTCGTGCAGCACATTAGTTCAAAGCACATAGCTAATTATTAATGGCGACGCAAACATTGAAAAATAAAAAAGTCAAAGGTGACATCATATAGTTCATCACTTTGGCTCGGACTCTTAAGTTGAATTGAGTCATTGTTTGATTAGCCTAACTTAACATATCATTATTCAAAGTCCAAAAATAAGTGTAACAAATTTAAAAAGAGCATATTTTAATTAAAAAACTAATTACTAAAATAGAAATTATAGTACGGTTCATTTTGCGTGTTTTTTTACACATCCCTCCCTATACAGAAGTTTCCCACAGCAAACCCTTCTCAACGAAAACCAGAACGACTACCCTTTATCACAACAAGGTGGAGAGTGGTAGAATTATAAATTTATCAAGAAGAAGGATTTGAAACCATATATAACCCTTTAAATCTCTTTCTTTTCTTGCTTCCAAACGCCATTCTGTATTGAAATAGTCTTGCTTGTCGCCGACTGTTGGTGTTGAGTCTTGACCGCCGTGGAGTAATTACGCCCACCAAGTGTATAGAAACATGCATTGAAAAAGAGCGAGGCGCATTTACCTCCGAGACCAAATAAATGCAGGCATTAGGCACGGCTTTGGGACTCCTTTAAGTGTACTATGTACGCTGAGCGCAGTAGATTTGCTGCGCGCCAACTTGAATGCTTTACCCGCCCGCGATAATTAGTGAGGAACGGCGGACAGCAGAGCATCTTTTGACTCGAGTGTGCTGATGGTCGTTTGGACGGGGTATTAGAGAAGAAAGTGGCAGGCGGGCGGGCGTCTGTCTGCGTGCAGCCGCCCCACGGATAATCGGGCGAGGCATCTCGAGAGTGCACCTTATGCCGAGATGACCACCAGCGTGGCCCACATCCTCTCAAATGCACCTCTTGATTTTACGAGCCCGCTCCGTGCCCCATCAAAGGAACACACACACGCGCGCGTGCATGCTCTCCGAACCCTTTTGCTTCGAGTGAAGAGAACACAAAGTTTCCCCGGCTTGAGAGGGAATTTGAATACCTGTCATCAGCACCCAACCTTCTAGTATGTGTAATTTAATTTTAGGACATTGACAGTGCGTCAGGAACGTTTATTTACTTTTTAAGAAAAATCCTAAACCTTTAAATCGATTGGAGCTTTAAATTCTGAATTTACTTGGGATAACTTTTCAAACTAGTTTAGTGCTTTCAAAAGATTTTTCGAATGAATAGATATGTAAAATACATTGCAATATATGTATTGCATTTAGAGGATTACAATAACTAAATTAACGTTACTTCGTAAAGGTAAATACTGCCCTGCAAGTATTACGATGTGATAACTAAATACAGAAATAAATAAATACTAATCCAACTAAAGCGACATGTGCGACTGAATTTTGGATTGATATGTTGACAGGTGCTTATTTTCTCAAAGATTCGTGATAAATGATAAATTAGCTCTAACAGACCACGGCGGAGGACCAAAAGTTTTGAGCTATTTCAAGGGCAGGTGAAGCTTCCCATTTCCAAGCATCCCTCTCGTAATCAAAACTGCGAATCAGAAGCACCATATTCCACATCTGCAATTCCCTGAAACACACGTCCTTCAGGCAGAAAGCATCCGGCAGTGCTGCGGGTTTGATAAGATAAAATCAAATCCAGCAACTTCGCCTTCATGCAGAAAAGTCTTTTAATCCGTCTCTTGAAAGCAGAAGTGACAAAAATGGAGCAAAGGAGTTTATCGCACAAGCAGAATAGCAAAATCAAGGTAATTTTGAAGTGCGTTTATAAAAGGCCGTTTATAGAGTGCATGTTCCGGTGGGAGCAGCTGCGAGCAAAACAGCAAAATATTTCAAAAAAGCAGTGCCATATCGCTCCCAAAATCTCGTCTGCGGCAGGCCGAATGCATCTTTTTCCTCTCCCTTGGGACGAAAAACCGACCGCACAAAACACAGACTGCGACATTCATTTTCCACTGATCGTAATCAGATTAGATTGATCCCCTCTGAGTAGCAGATGCGGTTTCATCGCAAATAACACTCAATGAAAATCGAAATCAACACAGTACGCGGCAGTGACACAAATACGTTCCGTCACTATTATCGTCCAAATACAGCTACCCTTTCAGCTCATTGTCCCACTTGGCTCAAATATAAACCTGACTGAGAAGGGAATTTAAATAAATAAAAAAATATGTCAATTAATCCACGTCAGAATAAATTCCAAGAAACTAAAAAGAAGTGCTCGCTGACGTTATACAGAATGTTCTTCTCGGGACAATGAAGGAAGAATGAGTCAGTCAAAGAGCAAAGTTGAACAATGGTGTGCAATATTTTAAATATCAACGGCCATGTAAATTGTTCCTTTGCGCGGAACAACGAAGAAATAAACGCCGTTCACAATCAGCAGTCGACAGAATGCTATTTGACTTCGCAATGCAGCAAGAGCTTCGTCTCATTGTCGGGTGGACTTTTGTCTCGTCGCTTGTCTTTGGCATATTTTGCGTGCAAGTTAAAACTCCGGGAATTCATTGCGTGCAAACTGCGGAATGCTCATTCTCATCAGTTAACATTCCATGTTGGAATTTGAGTGATACGCTCGATTCCCACATTCAAAAGTGAGCCTCGTTCTGCTAAATGTTGCTCAACGAAAGCAAGATTTGCTTTTGTACATTTGTATTGTTTATAAGTCAGATTTTAACGCGATATTTGTACGTGGGCGTTGATTTTTAAGCCAGTGTGAAAATTCGTGCCACGAATATTTCTCCAACAAAATAAAACGCTCCAACAGGGGTGCAGTCGCACCCTATTTCTCAAACGTCTCGTCTATCGTCGCCTAATTTATGGCGTGCTTGTGTGCGAGCAGCAGCGCCCAAAAATCTACTTTTCCGTCCGGCGCGTAGTTACTCGCACGTTTATTGCAGAAATATTGGGAGAGGACACGCGGGGTGAAACCAAACTCCATCCTGGGCCATGTCGCACGCCAGATGCTTGCTCGCTCCCTTTCATCGGCGAGCAGACAAGGGCAACAGGATACGCTTGCGCTCGTACGCTAGCCTGATGATAAAACGCATAATCCTGTCCCTTTTAAACGCCACAGGTGCTGAATTTTTGTGTATCACTTCACTCTGCACTAGCTTATCGCAAAAATTTACACATATTTTAGGAGAAAATTGTTGGAGACCGTATAAGTCTCATCATCTGCTCCCAACTTACGCTATCATTGTATTTGTCTAACCCTTTGGCATCATTGCACGCTCCAATGCTTTGATTTCTTCACATTTCAGCACATGGCTTCTTTTAAACATATATCAAAATAGGATGAGATCTGACCCTTCAGTAGAATGTGGCGTCTTTGTTTATATTTTTTAGGCAAAATTGGACTAAATGAAAACAATATTTTTGGGTATCAAACATGATAATATATAATATTTAAAAAATAGTCTTATCGTTTTAATATTTTCTTCCTAATATAACGATTTAAAAGTATACGCAGGGTCTTTCTCAGATGATTTTGGACAATGCCGTTAGACTCAATTTAGAAACGTTAGGCCATTGTATAATTTTTGATTTGGGACGATGTACATGGCAACCCTATTTTACGGCATCGCAATTGAATGACATTTTTTAAAGCTCTTAGTTTCCTGAAAAATACATTTTACTACAACCTCTTCAAAATTTCTTCTTTCAAAAGTTAGTAAATAAAATGCAAACGTTTTGCCTTTTCTTTGCGTGCAAAGTCACTCATCATTGCTGTTTCACGCACTCCTTTTTTGAACCCATGTACTAAATAGGGGGCTTCTAGAAAAAAGTCCTTGTTTTAAGTGGGATGTAGATTTATATACTTTTTACGAGTCAGCATTGTAAATAGTGTAGAACGTGCTGCTCGAAAAATGTGTAGAATTGAATCGGTCAACGTGTGTTGTATATGCTTGTTTCATTCTCCTCTGTGGAAGCGCGGCGAATGAAAAACATATGCATTAAGACCGTCTGTTTGAGAGAGCAGGACACAAGAGTTTTGTTTCATCTGCGCGGGCCAGAAGCAAGAATTTCGAGAAATGCATACGTTTACCAGTGCTGGAGTGGCAAATTGTGTCGACTCATTATTTGTGCCGCCCACATTGTTTGAAAGACAAAACAGACTCAAGATAGAGAAGAGCCAAAAACCTTTTTGAGTTGTTTTACCTGCTGGTGGCATGATTATCGCGTTATTTAGTAAATTACCGAGAGCTTTTCGCTGAGTAATCTCCTGCTTGTGAGGGTGGGGATCTGACGTCACTTCATCTCTCAGGGAAAAGTTTGGAGATTTGGTTATTTACCCAAGTAACTTTACAATATGTCTTTCCTTAATGAATAAATAGTGAAGACCCATGATTCGAAAATACGAATTCTAAATCGTCATCTTCCATTCAGTTAGGAAATAAGGAATTTGATTAAATTTCTTTGTTGCGGCTCACTTGATGTAATAAATTATAAAATAACACACTTCTTTTAGAATCAAAGACAAAATTTACCTTCCCAAATTTTAATAATCAAGACTGTTAAAATCAGTGAGCGAGATAATTAATCAAAACACGCCTCAATGATGATTGACACTCGACAAGATATAATATGTTAAGGTGCCAAAGAAATAAAACGGGTCCAATTTCGTCCCACAGCCACACCACTCACATCCATTTGTCGAGCCATGTGCATTATTTGTTTCATCTTTTGCAACAAATTTGGGAAGAGAGGAAGTTGCTACACCATTTGGCGGCGGCGGAAAAGGTGCGGAGGAGTGAGCGGTCCGTGTTCTATTGCGGAGGAAGAACACGCACTCGGAACAGACCACTGCCGGCGTCTCCGGTTTCATTTTCGACCCATGCAGCGCACACGACCCACACCTCCTCGTCATTCAATTTGCTAGCGAATAAGTAACTGCACCTCAACACTGACAGGCCTCACGCAGATTGACAGAGGGAGAAAATCGCAGATGGCCGGCTGAAACGCACCCACTTTTCGCCACATGGATTATATTTTTCACTCTAGTTTTGGATTTCGTCCGACCGCATACTTTATTGCTAAAATCAGCAGCTGTCGCGAATCGATCGCTCATGTCTCATTTTTAAAGAGTGCGAAATTTGCATTTAGTTTTAGCTGATGTGTGGTTGTGAACGTGCCCGGATATGAATATTAAATTAATATCTGAGCTTGGGAGGTCTTTCATGCTCTTACGCTAAAATATTCGCGATTTCATGGCAGATAAACATCAGAAAAATGATTAATTTGAGCAAAGGGAGCAAGGCATAGAAATATTTTTTGTGAAAGTAGGCAACCCGTGCATTATATCTGCTATATAGTGTTGCATAACAACCAACTTCATTACAAAAAAATCAGACAATTTTGCATAGCATTTAAGAGTAACTGAAAGCAATTTGCAAAGATCTTGATATTTTGAGAAATTCAAAACATAATATTTTTCAACTTCCTCTTGATTCTCGTTTTTCCTGCAAATTAATAACGGTATAACAGTTTACGGATGGTCAGAGCAGAAAGATTAATTTTTAAAAAGGCAATAAGTAACATTTTCTGGTATTTAAAAATAAACTCAAATAATTCAAAAATTTCTTCTTAATATTTTAAGTTTTTTGAAAAACAACTTTTAACTCTTCTGTTGCTTTTCGTTTGGCTTTACATCTTTACATCACCATTATTTTTTACATAATTTAAACTTTTCATAAGTTATGAATGTTATAAAGAACTGTGCTTGAGCGTTCGCCGACAAAATTCTTGTTCGGGCGGCAATCGGTTTCGCCAAATCAGCCTTTGTCCGCCAGCACCTCGTCGAAAACAATCAAATTAATTTGCAGACGTGCACACACCCTCGGCCGGTTTCAGGTGCAAAATCAGATGCGAATACAATAAAGGAACGCGCGCTCACATGGGCAGGGCTGCCGGAATCCGCGAGCTGGCGAGCATTGTGTTCGCCAGCGGTGTTGAGCGCGCGCACTTTTTAATGATATCCTCGCCGGCCATTCAGCTGTCCATCATAATATCAGCTCCAGATCGGCCAGGCTCCACCTCGTCCCGCGCGCATTATAACTTCATATATGGTGAATTACGATATTAAAAAGACGCGATACACACACTGCATTGTGTGTACCATTATTATATGTACAGCAAAATTTATATATTCACTCGCTTGCCTGCTTGCTTTTGCGCACAGAGAGAGACTAAGCAGGAGGGCTTGTTTGCGCTTTTCCTATTCAACTCCGTTCGATGCGAGTAGATGCAAACCATGCTATGATCCATTCCTACTATTAATCAAACTTGGAAGGTGCAGGTCGTAGGTTTTATTCAATCATATTGGGTAGGAAGTTTGAACAGTTCAAAGGTGGAGACTTTTAAGAATCACATTTCTGTAAACGATACACCGTTTCAAATTGAAAGTTGGAATGCAAAACGAATTTAAAAAGAATCTATCAATCAATTTATCATTGAATAATGTCACCACAAAATCAATAGTGGAACTTGTAACTCATGGAGTTCGAAAAAGGTAACAAGTTTTGCAAAATATTAATACCAGGACAAAGTCATAAAGAAGTGTTTTTTAATAACAATCAACAAACACTTTAAAATTTACTCTATAATTGCTGCTTGAGGAATTAAATTAAATTTGTTTAACCGTTTTGAAAGTGGCGTAGGAATAGAACAGTTCTGGGGGAAATTTTTTCTTGGAAGGAGTGAAGAAGGAACGCCAATCCGCTTTAAAACTGTTTGCCTCGCGAGTTCAAGCTTTTTTCTTATGTATCTTGCGATGGCTGACACGCTGAAGAATAAACAAGCCTGACAGGTCGGACGAAGTTGGCAAAAAAGCAATGAACCTGTCAGTCAGTGGCTCGATTTGCATAACCCAATTGCGAGAGTGCGGATGGGCTCTGAAATTAAAAACGCTGAGCTGCTAATTCATATTTCCTCTCTCGCTCGCTCACTCAGCCGCTGACTAAGAGCAGGAATTTGAGGCACGCTGATGGAGAGCGCACGTGTTGCCGTGGCTAATCGTGCATGCACTGCTGCCGGCGACAAATTGGTTTTAAAATATAAATACCTAGCTCTTGTGCATGCACGTGTTCTGCAGCCATCATTGCAATATTCAGATGACACCACACAAGGTCTGTGGATGACACATTGGGGTTGCACAGCTATTGAAAGTTCTGTTAATACAAAACATTAAAAATAAGCAAAAAAATGGTACAATTTTTATAAAAAATACTAACAAAATATTGACACTTATACTTAAAATGATTTTTCTAAGAATGATAAATTCAAATTTAAATATCTGATGAATTATTATTCTTTTCTAAAATATGCCATTATGATAAGAAAACGATAAGTTGTGCATTATTTATAAAATTTTCGACGTCTTCAAACTAATTGAAGTAAGTTAATTATACAAATCTTCAACTATGCTGAGAGATGAGATCAGTAAAACGTTGCAGTCTACAATATCTTTTTAAAGCTAGCTAAATTTGCAGCATATCAAGTGACTATTCCCTGACACAATTTGTCTTTTGCTAATTAGAAACTGCGTCAAACAAACCCCACTGAATGAGGGGGGACAGCTGTTGAGAAAAATGTTGAAAGCCAAAACATATATATAATTTTTGCTTTTGGGAATTAACTTCCTGCTCCGCTTATTTGCTCAAACGTTGGAGTCGCATTTTTCCGCCCCCGCACTAGCCATTAATCATCGATGAGCAGACGAGCGCCAGCTAATTTGCGCTGCCAAGGCTCATCTTCAGCTGTTAGCCTGCTCAATATCCGCCGGCTTGGCCCAGCCCCTGAAAAAATCACCCCCTTTCCATTTCACGCCTCATGGGAAGCTCCACCGGATTTTCGGCGAAACGTAGCTCTTCACTTTGTGTATGTGTTCATGTTTCCGGAATTAGTTATGGCAATTATCTGTGGTCCGCTGCACTGTCCCTCGGGAAAGTCACTTTTATTGTCCTGTATTGTAAAATTACCAGACTCTGCTTCTATCTGTGGCCGGTCCAGATGTTGATGAGATGCGGAAGAGAGTCGTAAAAGAACGGATATTTTGTCGGCTTTTCGGTTTGTAGCTGCTGGTTACAGCAAATGATCTTGATTCTTAAAAAGCTGTGGTTATATAAATATTTCACTTTCCCAGGCGATGAGTGTTTGTTTCAACGGTCAACATTTTGATAAACCAACGTTTTTAGCTTCTGTAGCCGGTATATGCTTTAATAAATAAATAAAATTTATCATTGAGGTATTATTAGAGAAAATAAAACTGATATGAATTTAAAATTGATCTCCCAGCGTACTCTAAAAATCGAGGAAAGTCTAAATTGCCTGCTAGCTCTATAAAAATGTTAAAACGCAGACATGATAATTTGCTGGCTGCCAATTTAAACATTATACTTTATTTTCCAAGAAAAAGCGTCTCACTCTGCCTTTGGTTAATGCAATAAGGCGCAGCACGCGCGCGCGCTTAAAACGCGTTTCGTTATTCAAACCGCTCCCCGCGCGTCTTATTATCATTTCCCAACAAGCGAGACTTATCCAACTGCATTATTATGTGCCGAGCAAGATATTATAAAAGTTTACTCAAGCGGGATATTGCATCCCGTGCGCGCTCTCTGTGTGTTCTCTTCGCCTCGGAGCGAGAGATGTTCTCGAGCATGGCAAGTGAAAGTATTGGGAATCATAATATTTTGATTTGGGTGTGCGCTGCTCACTATTTATCTAGCGGCAGGAAAAGCACTCTGCGCGTTCCGAACCACACATGGAAATTTGGGCCACGGATCTTTGAACTTTCTGTTGATTAAATCAACGTACTTGATGCTGTCGGGTATGTGTTTAACATTTCGACTTAAGCTCCAAAGTAGTAAAATGGAAAAGAATGTCGAGACGTTCGCGTTTTCCTCTTGAAATATAAGTGAAAAAGAATATTCACGCAAGAAACAACGGATGACTTGGTTTATGCGTTGTTAGCGTTCGCACAACTGTTGCGAAATTCCTCTCGGGCGAGCGCCAAAACAGCAAGAGCTGAAATTTCAGACTAGAACACCTTTTCTGCCGATGAATAAAATATATTGCTCCGCGACACGGGCAAGAATAATTTGAACATTCAGCAAAAGCGAAAGAGTTGCAGGCGAGTATTTTTCACTCGCATTTTATGTTAATTTTCCCGAGGTAGCGACAAACCACGGAGTGCCAAGAGGGAGAAAGGCAAAACACGCGGCCGGAGCCTAAAATGTTCAATTATTTGTACGGCCGCGTGTAAAATGCGGAGGCACGCTTGAATTTATGTGCATTGTCTTGGGCAGTACAACATGTTCAGCGGCAGGGGAAAATCCTGGGACAGAAACAAAACGAATCGAGTGGCGTGTTAGAGAATACACATTCGGCATTTTTTCTTTTTCACCCGCGAGACGTCCCAAGGTCCTCTTTCTCTCCTCTAGTGTATATGTTTGTTCCTTTTCCACGCCGCGCTGTGCTTATCACGAAATTACCCAAACTTTATCATTTTCAAGTAGGCAGCGCCGAGCAGGTGTTATTTTACATCTCTGAAGAGACTAGATTTTGTTGCTTGGTAGACCTGCACATCAATCTACGGCATGACAAAGCGGCGACTTTTAATTCTGCTCTAAAGAGTTGAATTAACATTTGGATCGTTTACTTTTACTAAATATTTAAATTTTTATTTAGTTCAGTTGAGGGGTTGAATGGGGTAAAATTACTCTGATGATCTACATTATGATAAATTGGCATTTAAAATTACTTATGTGTTTGAATTTGACATTTATAAGCATTTTTCTAATTTTCACTTAATGTTGCCATCATCAGACGAAAAAAGTTTAAAACTATTTAAAAATGTTTTTCATTAAAATTAAAAAAATTGCTCTCATATAGGCATTAAAGAGTTAGTTTTAAGTATGCATCAAACGTACTCTGAAACTTCCATACTAACACTCGTTTCCAAACATTAATCAATCCATGTGAGATTTGAACAAATTTAATAGATCAAAGATTTTACTATGTGAAAACCTTGGCTGAATTTATTCGTATACAACGGAGCCCTTCACTAATTAGCGACTTAAGGACCAAATATTTACCTGGTATTTTCGTGATAAACTTCCGTCAGAGAAATCATAATGGATCGACTCCAACAGTTATTTCACCGATTCTACGATTTTTTTTTCATTTGCTTTTGCTCTAGACAGAATTTAATTTTTGTGTTTAATCTGTAAAAGATATATCATCTTTTTTTTAATATCTGTCAGTAAATGAAAACTCAAAATTTCGGTGGCACAAATTCAATCACTGAGAGAGGAAATTTAATTTTGAACACGTTTCAATGTCTTTTAATTTTTTATTTGAATTTAGTCTCATTTTTCATTTAAACCTTATTACTAGGCTAGCCATTCTAGAACTCTAGACTGCTGGATCAGTGCCTCTTAAACTGCTTGGCAACTCTGGTGATAAATGTGTGCAGCGATGGTTATAATTTGGCTTTGTTTGCTTTTGTTCCTGGCTTATGTGATAGAGGAGCGAGACACATCGACGCAGTTCAATATAATCATGCATCAACCCTTGCCTGACGCCTTTTGATTTAATTTAAAGATAGAAAATCAACTACCGGTTCGCGCCCGCACCACGCACAATAGGAAT